>NW_020174434.1:1380185-1541419 GCF_003031525.2 Neophocaena asiaeorientalis asiaeorientalis | reverse complement strand
GGAAGAATCAACATTGTGAAAATGACTATACTACACAAAACAATCTACAGATTCAATGCAATCCCTATCAAATTATCAATGGCATTTTTTACAGAACTAAAAAAAAAGTCTTAAAATTTGTATGGAAGCACAAAAGACCCTGAATAGCCAAAGCAGTCTTGAGGGAAAAAGTGGAGCTGAAGGAATCAGACTCCCTGACTTCAGACTATACTACAAAGCTACAGTAATCAGGACAATATGGTATTGGCACAAAAACAGAATTACAGATCAATGGAAAAAGATAGAAATCCCAGAGATAAACCCACACACCTATGGTCAAGTAATCTATGACAAAGGAGGCAAGGATATACAATGGGGAAGAGACAGTGTCTTCAATAAGTAGTGCTGGGAAAGCTGGACAGCTACATATAAAAGAATGAAATTAGAACACTCCCTAACACCATACACAAAAGTAAACTCAAAATGGATTAGAGACCTAAATGTAAGACCAGACACTATAAAACTCTTAGAGTAAAACATAGGCAGAACACTCTTTGACATAAATCACAGCAAGATCTTTTTTTGATTTACCTCCTAGAGTAATGGAAATAAAAACAAAAATAAACAAATGGGACCTAATGAAACTTCAAAGCTTTTGCACAGCAAAGGAAGCCATAAACGAGACGAAAAGACACCCCTCAGAATGGGAGAAAATATTTGCAAATGAATCAATTAACAAAGGATTAATCTCCAAAATTTACAAGCAGCTCATGTAGCTCAATATCAAAAACAAATAATCCAATCCAAAAATGGGCAGAAGACCTAAATAGACATTTCTCCAAAGAAGACATACAGATGGCCAAGAGGCATATGAAAAGCTGCTCAACATCACTAATTACTAGAGAAATGCAAATCAAAACTACAATGCGGTATTACTTCACACCAGTTAGAATGGGCATCATCAGAAAATCTACAAACCACAAATGCTACAGAGAGTGTGGAGAAAAGGGAACCCTCTTGCACTGTTGGTGGGAATGTAAATTGATACAGCCACTATGGAGAACAGTACAGAGGTTCCTTAAAAAACTCAAAATAGAATTACCATGTGACCCAGCAATGCCACTACTGGCATATACCCAGAGAAAACCATAATTCAAAAAGACACATGCACCCCAATGTTCACTGCGGCACTATTTTCAGTAGTCAGGTCATGGAAGCAACCTAAATGTCCATCCACAGAAAAATGGATAAAGGAGATGTGGTACATGTATACAATGGAATATTACTCAGCCATAAAAAGGAATAAAATTGAGGCATTTGTAGAGACATAGATGGATCTAGAGACTGTCATACAGAGTGAGGTAAGTCAGAAAGAAAAAAACAAATATCATATATTAACACATATATGTGGAACCTAGAAAAATGGTACAGATGAACCAGTTTGCAGGGCAGAAATTGAGACACAGATGTAGAGAGCAAACGTATGGACACCAAATGGGGAAAGTGGCGGGGGGTGTGGGTGGTGTTGTGATGAATTGGGCGATTGGGATTGACATGTATACACTGATGTGTATAAAATGGATGACTAATAAGAATAGAAATTTTAAAAAAAAAGGAGGAAAGAGACCAAGCAGTGGCCTCTAACTACTAGTGAGTGAGAAAGGAGGCATAATTACATAAATAGGCAGCAAGGCCAGAGTGGTAAGTAAAATACCTTGATAGTATAAATCTTTGGCGGTAGCTAATTGATCACAGTCTATATAGGATTAGAATAGGTTATCTCATTTCAGGGAGAGAGAAATGTGTTTTCATTTATACAAGGAATTTATTAGGATAGGTAAGAATAATTTTTAATATATAACTTTGGGGAAAATCAAAGAAGTCAAAGTGTCGGACTATAGTAGACAGTCTTTCTGCTGAGTTGTTTCTATTTGGGGGGAAGTCCCAAGATCAGCGGAAGCAAGATTCTACCTCTCACTGCAGAAGCCAAAGTGGAGAAGATAATCTGTCTTCCCGATCTCTTGGGAGACAGAGTGTGGGCACATGCCTTAAACATACCCAATCAGTTGATCAGATGCATAGTTTTGACCCTTAGGGAATGAAGCAAAGTCAGCAAGAGATTATTTTCAGCACTTATGGGGAAATCAAAAATCCATGACCTGGCTACAAGTGTTCAGTGGTTAAGTCAAGTGTTGTAGTGCCAACAGAAATATATAAAGAAGACTGTAAGTTGAAACTTTGGCTATCCTTGCCTCCCTTGGTTACTGTCTAAACCAGGTTCTGTAGCCCACCTAGCAATTCTTTTAGTTTCTCAACATCCTTCCAGTAAAGTCCTCCACTGATTAAAGATGATTTCTATGACATGCATTCAAGCACACTGACTACTACAGAGACATAAATGCACTTTAGGATAATTATGCCATCAATGACAAAAACAATTTACTGCCTATGTATATACTACTTCCAGTAGCAGACTGGAAGGTAAGCAAACTATAATGACAGATGCTCAAAGCCAGAATATTTACTTCTTCTATTAATACGTTAGATTGAATCAAATGAAAACTATAGTTATCAGACCATTTTTTTTAACGTAAAAAAATTTTCATGTGGTTTAACCTAACATTTCTGGATTGTGTTAAAAGGCAGTCACATCTCTCCCTACCTAGCTGTTCTTAGCTAATTTTAAAAGGTTAGCTTCAAAATCCTTACTTAATTTGTCTGATATATTTTAAATGCTTAAGCTTTAAAATTCTACTGGTAATAGCATATATTTTTACACAGCACTGGTTGAGCCTTACAGAATGGCGACCCTCTTAAAGTCTGTAAATAATAGAGAACTTTGGGAAAAAATAATGTTCAGTAAGAATGAATTAGAATCACAGAAATTTGTAACCAGAATGTGATTTGACTCACATTTAGTCCTAACTTGCATCGTGTTGGTTTGAAACTCCTCCTGTCAAATGGGATTTTGTATTATTCTTAAAGTCATTAAGAAAAGAGTATAAATTTGGGGGTAAATTATTCTAGTTTCCAACACCCAGAAACTTGTTTGGGGGTGTCTTTTTTTCCTTTATATTTACATATATCATACCTGCTACATTTCGTTTTACATTTAAGGAATATTAAAGGTAGTTTCTCACCAAACAATATATATTTACTTTTCATATACTTAAAGGTACTAATTTAGGCTTCAGCATTTCGCTTCCTACTCAACCATCCTAATTCCTTTAATATTTCCTCAGGAGTCTATTTTCTACTCCCTTTCTCATATTCTCTAAACCTCATGCACATTTGCCAAATCTTCCAAACTGCAGAACATAGTATATCTTAAAAGCAGATGCAATGTGAAAAGAAGAAACCAGTTTTGGGGGTGGGTGAAAATGTGCTCCTGGAGACGAGGATCAAAAAGGAATTGATGATAAGGAACATGGAGTGGGAACGACTAGAAGTAGTCAAATAGGTACTTACCCAACCATTCTTAATACAAGTGCAAGGCAAGAAGAAATACACTGTGGAAAATGAGATAAAGCAGGTTTGCTTTTTGTGTTTCTTCCTTTATTTTTTAACCTATCACCAAAGTTCTCTAAGAGAGTCCAACAACAAATTATTAGATTTTGCTCTAAAGCAATAGTTCTTAGTTTGCCTCAATACTTGCTAAAGTGTTGCTAAGCTGATGAGGGATTTTTACCTGAATGGCACTTCTTCCTGTGGAACATCCACATAGTAAAGAATAAAAGATCTCTCAGAATCTTCTTGCTCACCATCAGTGAAAACACTGTTTTTAAGTTTGAAAACCAATGGCAACCTATAAATAAAAAGCAAAAGGATATTTTAAGATAATAAAAATATTTAGCCTTAGAAATAAAATTATTGATTTGAGGCCCAGTCTTATTCTCTTGAAGGGACTCATTTGATGTAGCTCTCCTTGTGTACAACTACCAGCATGAACTAACATGGTATAAAATAAAAGGATCAAAATTAAAAAAAAAAAGAAAAAGAGGTAGTATTTAGCAGACAAATACTTCAAATAAGATATTAAATATAACATTCACAAAATTAAAGAAAATATGCTCAGTTAATTAAAGGAAAACATGGTACCAATAAAGGTACAGACAGGAAGGATCAACTATATAAATTGTCATTCCAGAGATGAAAAGTACTAAAAGAAAGAATATAATTTTTTTCTACTTGATCATAATACCAGAAATAGATGCATATAAATAAGTTAACTGAGTTTTACAAAAGGTGATAAAGGTAATTCAATAGAGTAAGGTTAGTCATTTCAACAAATAAGTCTAGATCAATCAGATATCCATATGCAGTTACATACATAAAGCAACCTCAACACTTACCTCATATCTTATAACAGAAGCTAACTACAAGTTGATCACAGTCCTAAATGTGTAACATAAAACTATAAAACTTCTAAAAGAAAACAGGAGAAACGTGCATGGCCTTGGATTGACAATAGGTTTTTAGATAATACACCAAAAGTATGATCCATGAAATAAAAATAATGTACAGGTTGGATTTTATTAAAACTCAAAAATTTTGGTCTGTAAAACACACTGAAAAATATTTTTCAAAAACTACACACATGAGCCCCTCCAAATCAGCCCTCTGCACTGCCAGACTCCTGGGTGCCCTTAATCTGCATGAGTCCCCCTAAAGTGGATCCCACCCTGAGGGCAGGCCCTGCACAGCATAGCACCGAATATAGTTGTGACCAGACCTTACTACCAGCCTCACCAGGGCCAACCCCACACATTCGTGCACCAGCAGCAAACATGGTTCAGCCACAACAGAAGGACACCCACAACCCACACAGTGGACACTCTTGGAGCTCCTGGCACTGGAGAACAGGGAGGAGTGCACTAGTGGGCCTCACAGGATGTCTTCCACACAAAGCCACTTTTTCAAGATCAGGAAATGTAGCTGATCTACCTAAACATAGAAACAGAGAGTTAGACAAAATGAGGAGACAATGGAATATGTTACAAGCAAAAGAAGAATACAAAATCTCAGAAAAAGAACTAAGTAAAAAGGAGATATGTAACTGTCCAGATAAGGAGTTGAAAGAAATAGTCATAATGATACTCAGCAAATTCAAGAGAAGAATGGAACTTTCTCCTAGGACAAGGGCAACAAAAGCAAAATCAACAAATGCAACTACCACTAAAAATGTTTTGCACAGCAAAGGAAACTATCGACAAATGAAAAGACAACCTACTTACTGAATGGGAGAAGATATTTCCAAATGGTATATCCAATAAGGGGTTAATACCCAAATTATATAAACAAATAATGCAACTCAATTTAAAAAATAAAAATGATTAACAAGTGGGCAAAAGACCTGAATAAACATTCCTTCATAGAAGACATACAGAAGGCCAAAAGACACATGAAAAAGTGCTCAGCATCACTAATCATCAGAGAAATGCAAATCAAAACCACAACAAGATATCAGCTCGCACCTGTCCAAATGTCTTTCATCAAAAAGACAAGAAATAGCAAAGCAAAGATGTGGAGAAAAGGGAACCATCATGTATTATTACATGATGTAACATGTAAATTGGTGCAGTCACATGGAAAAACTATAAAGATTCCTCAAATAATTAAAAAAACAAAACAAAACAAAAAAACAAAACAACTACCTACTACCCAGCAATTCCACTTCTGGGCATTTAACTGAAGAAAACAAATACACTTGGAATTTGGAAAGATATATGCACTCTTATGCTCATTGCAGCATTATTTACGGTAGTCAATGTATGGGAGAAACCTAAATGCTTATCCATAGCTGAATGGATAAAGATGTGGTATATACATGCAATGGAATACCTCTCAGCAATAAGAAAGAATGAAATATTGTAATTTGCAACAACATGGGTGGACCTAAATGGTATTATACTAAGTGAAATAAGTCAGACAGAAAAAGAAAGACATAGTATGATTACACTTATATGCAGAATCTAAAAAACAAAACAAAAGGACAAACAAAACAATACAGAAACAGACTTATAGATACAGAGAGCAAACTGGTGGTTGCCAGAGGGGAGGGAGATGGGGGATTGGGAAAAATAGATGAAAGGAATTAAGAGGTATACATTTCCAATCATGGGGATTCAATATACAGAATTAGGAATATAGTCAGTAATACTGTAATAATTTTGCATAGTGACAGATGGTTACTAGACTTACTTTGATTTTGTAATGTAGTTGATTGTAAAATCACTATATGGTACACCTGAAAGTAACATACTGCATGCCAGTGACACTTAATTTTTTTTTTTTTTCCGGTATGCGGGCCTCTCACTCACTGTTGTGGCCTCTCCCGTTGCAGAGCACAGGTTCCGGACGCGCAGGCTCATGGGCCCAGCCGCTCTGCGGCATGTGGGATCCTCCCGGACCGGGGCACGAACCCGTGTCCCCTCCATCGGCAGGCGGACTCTCAACCGCTGTGCCACCAGGGAAGCCCGATACTTAATTTTTTAAAAAGCCACAGACCAGGAGAAAACATTTGCAAACTGCAAATTAGATGAAGAACATGTATCCAGGACATACAAAAGACACGTCAAGCTCAACAATAATGTATACTATGTGTACTAGCTATAAACAGAGTGCCATTGATTCTTAGAAATACATCTATACAAAACACGTATGTAGTAGCTTATTT
The DNA here is from genome assembly GCF_003031525.2 of Neophocaena asiaeorientalis asiaeorientalis. Classification (NCBI taxonomy): domain Eukaryota; kingdom Metazoa; phylum Chordata; class Mammalia; order Artiodactyla; family Phocoenidae; genus Neophocaena; species Neophocaena asiaeorientalis. Next base: position 1,534,764 of record NW_020174434.1, on the reverse strand, counting down.
AAACATTTAACTATGGAACATTATTACCAGAAGTAAGTCAGATCTTATGTCTTAAACGCCCTTAGAGCTAAGATAGTTTTGAGATTTAATGTATCTTTCACCAAAATCCTATTTAAATAAAGAGTTTAGGATGTCAAATCCACTATCAAATTACATAGAAAAACACGAACTAAAAGAAAATAAATCTGGTAAATTTTGTGTGTCGCTGCTATGGTTGCAAAGGTCTCTGAACTCACAATTCTTTAGTAAAAATTATTTGGGTACAGACAAAGTTCATTTTAGATATTACATTTTCACCGGGATTTTATATAATTCCTATAAAATTATAGGAATTATATAAAATGAAGAGTCTAAATGACTTGTTCAGATATTATGTCAGCATTGACCCAAAGGCACTCGCATTTGGGCAAGCCACTGCAGTTAATAAGTTGTGATATTCTATTAACAAATTTTGAGAAAACAAATTTTACCCTCGATCACTCGGATTTGTACCGTTGTCTCCTCCCTGCTTTCACTAGAGTTGACTTGGTTTGACTCAGGTTGACTCTGTTCATCTTTCCATCCCTTTAATCCAAAGCACAACAGATAATTTTAATAGTCCTTTTTGGATTCCAATCAGAATGTCACTGATTGAAAATGGTGTTGTGGATCTCCTCAAAGTGCCTTCTGATGTAGTGTTTCTCACCATTTCTCTTTCAGAGTACATCTTAAGAGCTCTTTTATAACTTCGTACAATACCAAACTGACAGTACAATTCTTTGTGGAAGAAATCTTTATTTGAGGGTGAATGGTTTACATTAGAAAAGGTGACAAAATTCTATATGGTATTAAAAGAGAAAACCATAGAAGCTAAGAAAATTAAGAAAACATGTTCTAAAAGAAAACAAGACCAAATGGAGAGATTGAAGAAAGAAAGGGGGAAATAGGTTTTCTCCAAAATTTGCCTGGTAAAGACCCTGGGGTAATCTTGCCTCTGTGCAGCTGTGTGAAGGCTCTGGGTGGACTTGAGGTCTGGGGAGTCTGAGTCCCATGGAGGATGCGCCTACTGCAGAATCCCAGAGCCTGATGTGTTACCCTAAGGAGGTCTGCTCACAGGAGTGACCCTCCAACACCAGGCTTTAGCTGGTCCAGCCACATCTTTAGATGTCACTATGGAGACAAAGGAGAAAGCAGAGGTTTTGTTATGTGCTTGTGGCAATGCATAATTTATCAGCAGCTGCTCCATATATATGTGTACTGAGTCAGAATCTGATGATTTCATGAAAAGCAAATTCCGGTGAGACTGGGAAAACTGAGCTCCAGATCTGATGAGAACTTCCTGTGTGCCTTACTCACACTGACTGTTTTTCTTTCTTTCTTTGCTTGTCTACACCTTTCTCATGACAATATACCTGTTCTCTCCCATCTACTTTACAAAGTACTAAGAGGATAAAATCTATTTAGTTCTCAGTGAGTGGCACATGGCGAGAGTGTGGAAAGGAGGTGTTTCCCCTTCTATCCATCATTTGTGCATCTGCCCCTAAACTATTCACTGATCTTCCTTGATTTCTGAGATCTCCCTCTCCTCAAATGTGGAATATAAAGGCTAGTTGACAGATGGATAGAGAATGTTTCTGCCTGGTAGACTTTCTGAAATTTCTTGACTAGAATTATCAACTCAAAATGCCAATAAGTTTATCATAAAAAACCCCACCATTATAGAGGCTCAAAATGAAAAGCCATAAAAACAGAATAGCAGTCAAGAAAGGGATCTGGAATGGAAGGCCTGATAGGAGGAAAATGTGCATTTCACACTGGGGTAAAAACTATTTAAGGTGATAAGAAACAGGGAAAGTCACCAGTGTTGAAAAACGTAGCAATAAAGCAGCAGGGAAACCTTGGACAGAGAATTTCAAAAGAAGTAGCTATTTCTGAAATGGAAGAAGTAAGAAGGAAAGCAAGGAGTCCAAGCCAGCTGAGGAGGTGGGGAGAGGTGAGAGGGAGGGTGCCAACTTCCATGTTCCAGGAGAAAGAAAAGAAGGAGGGAAAGGCACAGTGCTTGAAACAATGGGATTAAGTGCACCAGGAGAAATTAAAGAGTGAAAAGTGACAGGAAGTTCACAGAGAGCCTTGAAGATTTATTTGAATTCATGCAGGACTTTACATCTGGACATATACTGCCAATCTCCTAACAGAAAGGACCAAAGAAAGAGATTCTGGAGGAAACAAGCTCCCAAAAGAGTTTGAACAAGCATCTTTTCATATCCCTTAAATAAGAAAGTGATTGAGGAGACAAAACTTAAGAAGAGTGAGTCTTTCTTACAGGGAATCCTCAGCACTAGGCCATAGTCAAGTAGCATAAACTATGTGGCTTAAGCAACAGAAATTTATTCTCTCACAGCTGAGAGAGGTCAGGGTGTCAGCTGGGTTAGTTTCTGCTGAGACCTCTCCCCTAGGCTTGTGGATGACCCCCATCTCACTGTGTCCTCACGGTGGTCTTTCCTCTGTGTGTGTCTGTGTCCTAATCTCTTTTTATAAGGACATCAGTCATATTGGATTAGGGCCAACAATAATGTCCTCATTTAACCTTAGTTACCTCTTTAAAGACCCCATCTCCCAGTAAGGTCACATTTGGAGGCACTGGGGCTTTGGGCTTCAACATACGAATTTGTGGGAGGGGCACAATTCAGCTCTTAATAGGTCCTCAGAGCACTCTGCCTGTTTTCTCCAGAGAGCATCTCTCAAGTGAAACTTCATTCATGAGAGTAGAGACCATGTCTATTTAATCCAATACCTAGGATGGAGCTTGGTACAGAACTGGCACCAAATAAATGTTGGTTAAGTAAATGAGTAGAAACCAAAATATAACAATACGTGCATTACAGAATCTCTTGTCAAGGTAAAGTTCATCTGCTCCAGAGAGTGACAGTGAGGAAAAGGTACCTTGACATTCGGTCTTTGATTTTACCACAGCCCTCAGTTACCTTTCTTAGGTAAGAGGTTGAAGTGGCAGGAAACAGACAGGCTATACATTCCAAAATGAGGTTAATTTGACTTTTTTGAAGGGAAGGGCAAAGAAGTGGAAAAGAATCATGGATTATCATATAAAGATTCAGGAGAGCAAAGTCTAACTACCCAATTCTGCCAAAAGTGGACCATAAATTCTGAAAGGGCAACACTGTGATCAGATAAAAGAGAGGGCTGGACCATTTGAGAATGTTGACTTAGTAAACATGAGATTAGTGACCATAACTACTGGTTCAGGAGGACTGCAATTTGCTCAAGGGAAACACCACTTAGGGGCACACTCAAGATGTTGACCCAGGACATGAGATTCTGAATCATGGGCTCCTTCCTCTCTATTTCTGCTTCTTCCCACTAGGTCTTAGACACCCTTTCCTCTCCTGAACCTCAAATTCCCTCATGGCAGGAGTAGGAGTTAAGTGGCCACTGCACTTTCTACAATAACATTCCTAGGTTATTCCACAAAGAAGGAATCCTTCCAGGTTATTCCACAGAGAAATCCATTGCCAGTCTCCTATCTCCACTTAGCCTCCTTCATGATCTGATGTCATTAGCACTCCCTTGCTGACCACCATGCTTTCTCCATTGACACGGAGCTGGCATTGCTGGGTAAGGTAAAGGGTGTTGACTCACGTGGTGAGTTGGGAAGGTGTCCAGTACATCCGCCTGCATGTAACTCTGAGGACTGACTCACAGGGCAGATCTGCCAGGTGTCTACGGATGCCTGCGTCAAGTCATACCTCACTGACCTCAGTGATGGTGCCAACCAAGGCCACAGGAGAAATGGCAAGTACATGCACACACACAGAGTACAACATACATGCACACACACACTACACACATATATCACTGCACACCGAGTTACAACATGCATGATGCTTTGTAATAAATCTAGAAATGGTATAGTTTTAGCATGGTTTAAAAAATTTTTAAACTTACATATGAACTAAACAGTCATATAATACAGCCTAAAAGTGTAGTTAAGCAAACAGAATAAAATCTACTCATGATCCTTTCATCCAAATATAACTACAGAAGAATTTGGTTTTATTCCTTTGCATATATAGTTTTCTATATTAACACATAATAACCATCTTTTAAATGACTATATTATTCTACTAAGTAAATGTGGCATAATTTAATTAACCAATTACCTACTGATAATCATTGCCTATTTATATACTGTGGCTATCTTAGGTAGTGTAATGCTAAACTTTTTTGTTTAAAGCTTTGATTATATCTTCAGTTATTTCCTAATCCATCTAATGCTAGCAGTATGCTAAAGATAATTTTCTTTAAGCAGGATAATTTTCCACACATCAATCACAAGTATTTATTAGTACCACTGTGTGTTATAACTGCTTATCACTGAAGAATCTCACTCTTCCTATAGAGGTTTACCCTTTACCTCAACAAGAGTTGGTTTACTCCTTCCCAGTACATAGTTGAGGATTCTCAATCCAAATTTGGAGTTAGGAATCTGAGGTCTTGGAGTGTGTAGGTAGACTGAGGAAGTTACTTGTAGAGTGTAAAAACAAAATTAGTTAAGATAATTGTCATTTATTTGCCTATTGTTTTACTTCCTCTATAATTTATTAATTATGAAAGCTCTGGGCCAGATGACCGAGTACCAAAATAAATGTCTTCTTTAATAGCTAAAGGGGTGCTTATGGAAGTGTAACCAGGGCAATGTTGAATGGGGCAATGTGGGGGAAGAATATTTTGAAAATATAACTTCACACTTCTACCCAAATTCCCCAAATTAATGATACCTCTCAAAATAAGATAAATAAATTATCATGTCTCCCAAAATGAATCATGGAGATAATGTGGGTATATATTAGGAATCTGAAGAATTGGGTGCTTGCCTCAAGTTGAGCCAACAAAATCCATGGAGTGACCACTCTGGACAATGAGGAGATGCCTTCACTGAGAAAGGTGGCTGTAGTGAATGTCACGTTAGGTGATGTGATTGAAAGTTTACACCTGACAGGTGTAATCACCCAGTGTGTCACAGAATGTAGGAGGTGAGAGGTATTTTAGACAGCAGCTAGTCTAACCTCATTGTTCTACAAATTCTGAAACTGAGTCAGTGAGAAAACATTTCTCATCCACATCACAAATCCAGTTAACAGCAAATAAGGAACAAATCTGAGTTTCTGCCTTATGGGCTATTTACACTATTTGCACCACTTGCAATTTTATCATTGCCTTTACGTGGAATGTACAATAAAATTACTATGCTAGTTTTTTCTTTCTATATAGCAAATTATCACAAACTTATCAGTTTGGGCAATTTGCATTTATTTTCTTCTATAATCTCCTTTTTGATTAAATCACAGTCAATTGATTAGTAGCTGAAATTACATCTGTAAAATTCCAATTTCCATACAATATAACATAATTACTGTGTGATATTTCATCGTAAGGGGGTGGGGAATCAAGGCAGGATGTTTGGGTATTATCTCTATCACATCTGATTAAATATTTTAACTTCTGTCAAAAAAAGAAAAATAACAGCCAATGCTCAATTGCTCTGTAATAAGTCAGCCCCTTTAACCACTGAAAGTTGATCCAGACAGGAACTTCCTTGGTGATGGAATTACCTTTCTTGGTCTTCATCAAACAGAGAATTATTTGGTCAGTAGTTTGGTCAGTTGACTATAGCTTATTATCAACCAGCTCCATAGATAAGGGTCCTATTTACTGTACAGTGTCGAGAGGAGAAACACATCTTAACAAATATACAGTTTTTCCAAGATGGAATCATTTTATGAACTAAGATTTCCATTGAGATCACTCCTTGTCATTCTCTATCTCCTTATATAGCTTTGTTTTTCCTTGCAGGAATCTTTAAAACTGCCAATCATTGTATGATATTTCCATTGTCTTCCTTCCCCACTGAAATGTGAGGTCTATGCAGACAGAAACTATTTGTTTGGTTCACCACTTTGATCTTTGAAAGTGACTTGCTTTATTTACTTAATGTTTGAATAGTCCTTCCATTATCCTTGAAGTTCAATAACTTATCCAAGATAAGTCAGTGTCAATTGCTCTGTATCAGTTTTTATTCCCCCTGGGAAAATATTTTGGCCTTTATCCTTGCAGACTCAGGTCTTTATTTAGAGAAAATACACTTCTGTTATATATTTAAATTCCTTTTTTTCCCTCTTCCATTGGCTGAGTTCTCAAATTGAGGGACATGGCTTATTCAAAGGTTCCTTCGTGCTACTGATGAATTATCTTTGTGTTGAAGGCTTTAATCTCTGGGCTCTTTCCTAGCATTCAGTCTACCTCCAGCTGAACCTCTATGTCAGTAATTCAAATTCTAGCCTTGTTTAGACATTTCTACCATATCTATCTGTCCTGTTTTGATGTTACCCCATCCTCATTTTGTTGTCATTTTTAATATTTAATTTTAAAGGTATTTTAATAGAAGGTTTACTTTCACAGCAAAATTGAGAGTGAGGTGCAGAAATTTCCATATACTTCTTGTTCCCACACATGCATAACCTCCTTCATGATCATTATGCTCCACCAGAATGGTGCATTAGTTATGCTGTCTTTGTTTCTAATTGCTATTTTTCTTTGTTTTTGTAATGTCTTTTTTTGCCTGACAACATCTTTTTGCTAAATTCACTCAAGTGAATTGATGGTCTTATTAAGTTTTCTATAAGGAGAACTTAAAAGGGTTTCCCTGCTCCACTTAGGTTCTTTTTTTCTTTCTCCCCTACCCCATCCCATACCCATCTGAGTACTTTTATCTGCAGCTTGAGATGTTTCTCCCTCCCTCTGTTTCTTCTCTGGCCAGTGGGCATAATGGTCATATGACTCTTCTAACATTCTCAGGCCATTCCTTTGATATGGCATGGTTCTCACTTTCTTCATAACTTTTTGGTTCTCTTTCAATACACACTTGTTCATTTTTGCCTGTTCATTTTTGCCTCATAGTTTTTCAATACCTTTTGTCAAAATTCATTATGAGTGTAACCTATTCCCATGAGAGAATACCTTCTGAGTTTTTATTATTTCCCATTGCAGGTAGACAACTTGGCGAAGAATGAGACTCTCAGGTAGTTCCTGCTTTGTCCGAACTTCTGAAGGTAAAAGTTCAATGCTTGAATCTTCATCTTCTTCTCCTTCTTCTCCTTCTTCTTCTTCTTGTTCTTCTTCTTCTTCTTCTTTTTCTTCTTCTTCCTCTTCTTCTCCTTCTTCTTCTTCTTCTTCTCCATCTTCTTCTTCTCCTGCTCTCCTCCTCCTTCTCCACTTCCTCCTTCTTCTGTTCTCCAGCCTAATTATTTACTCTACTGTATGCTGTTCCCCATTGAGGGTAGTTGTACAAAAGTTCAAGGTTTTTTACATTTAATCTTCCCAGCAGAATAGCTTTTTAAGAATGGGGGAAGGAAGAAATCATACTGAGCCATGTCAAAATTGGTTTGTTTCTTTGGAAGAGTTTTCTAAAGATTGTTGATTTTCCCCCCCTTTTGCTTATAGTATTTTATTGGGTTTTATTGGTTTGATTTTTGCTCATTTTGTCAGGGCATGAGAGTCAATTCCTTTGACCAATTCACCTAGAATAATATCTGAATTATTATTTAAAAAATATTCTCTTCAGTTGGAGGCTTTTTTTGTAAAAACACAGGTTTAATGAGGAAAGTATGAACTAGGAAGCAGCAGAGTTCATTTTAATCTGGTTATGTCACCTAAAATAAGTCATTTCACCTCTCTGGGCTTCTACCTCTTCATTTATAAAAAGAAGGGGGTCAGATTATGTATTATGTAAGGCTGTTCTAACGTTCACATTCAACAATTCTGCACTTCCGTGACTCTATATTTATATAACTATATTTCTTTTATGCTGAGTAAGTAGAATGAATGTATAAAAATAACTGCAGTTACAGAAGGTCCAAAAATGTCGAGGGCAGTTTGAAAAGGTTTTAAAGAAACCTGCTTTTAATCTTTTCTATTTAAATAAAGCATTCTTGCCTAATGTGCTCTTTTAAAAATTAGATAAACTCTATTTTATATGGTATTTCATGATTTTTTCTTCATTTCTGCTAGTCAACAGTTTGATGAACATGGCACCAATTTTGCTTGCCAGTGTAATGACCCAGCTACCAACAATTGCTCTATTTCTCACTGGGTTCAATAATCTAAAGAATGTACTAATTCCTTCTTCATGTATTTTCATTTTACCCTAGAGTAGTTGCTTTTTTTTGTACAAATATTAATCTAACCTAGTTTTACTATCAAAAATATTCTCATTGGGAGCATGTGTGGTAGGTAATTTTTTGTGTCAGCTCGGCTGGGCCATGGTGCCCAGATATTTGGTGAAACATTATTCTGTACATTTCTGTGAGGATGTTTTTGGACGTGATTAACATTTAAATTGGTGAGCTTTGTGTAAAGCAGATTGCACTCCATAGTATGGGTGGGATCCATCCAATCCGTCAAAGACCTAAACAGAACAAAGACTGACCTGGCCACCCACCAGCAAGGGGGGATTCTGCCTGCGGATAATATGCAGACTTCAAAGCAACATTGCTCTCCTGGGTTTCCATCTGCTGGACCACTCTGCAGAATTTGGACTCGCCAGTCTCCATAATCACATGAGCCAATTCCTTAAAATCAGTCTCTCTCTTTCCACATATATACATATATTCATTGCTTTCATTTCTCTGGAGAATCCTGACTAATACAGCATGACTTAATTACTTCCAAAACTGTGCGCATGATAAGAACACTGAATTTCTTAAGGCAAACATAATTCTTCTGGAGGGTGCTGAGGGGCTGAGGGGGGTGGCGGTGGGGAGTAGAAGAGCATAAGAATAAAACAAAGCTTCGTCTCAAGGAAAAACAGATCTCCTTATCTTTACTGAAGGAAAAGTGCTTGGAATTAAATCTCAAGTTGCTTTTGTTCCTTATAATCTGGGGTGTTCTGATACCACTTCTTATTTAGCTGCAGGTCTTGCCAATCTTTCTCCCATGATACAGCTACCTGTTTTTATGATTAGACATCTCTAATTTACCACCCAGTCTAGTTTTCAGTAAAACAGACTGTTTTCAGTTGTCAGTGTTGTTAATAGTTCTGCTCTATGATGAAACTGAAAAAAAAAAAGTTTCCCTTCTAAGAGCTAGTTGGCAGCTTGCCTGGGAAAGGCATGCCAATATCTCCTCGGCCACGTCTCTGGGCTCCTGCCAGCCCAGACTGCATACTTCATGGGTCGTTCACCTTCACTCATTCATAAAAGTACTGTCTTGTCAGAATATCGTGTTCATAAGTCGTGGCCTTCCAGATAAAATCCCAAGTCAGCTATCAAAATTTGCTTTTGGTTTATTTGTTTGTTTAAAATTTTTATGGAGGCCAAATGCCCTCAATCCATTAATCTCATCCATACTCTTTTGACCACAAACCTGTGTGCTGAGCCTACAAGGGCCAAAAAGGAAAAGATGTTGATACTTTCTCAGAGCCAGAGGCACTCAGCACACCTAGGCTGCTCACTCCATAAGTCAGTCACGTGCCTTTGAGATAACAGAGTCATGTTTCATCAGTCTTACTCATCTGGTCTCAGTGTTGGAAGAGCCATTTCTCACTGCAAGAGTGATGCTGTTGAAATAAAATTATTCTCCGGCTACATAAAGTCTGGCATATATTTTCCTGGCCTTCAACAATCTAACTCTATTTAGTTACTATAAAAAATTGAGAATTATTGGTAAGAGAAAGGAAATCTTTTAAAAGTTACCATTTTCGGTATATAAGATAAAATGGTAGGAGAACACATACTGTAATGTGTGTGCATTTGTATAAAAATTAGGACCCCCTAGGTTAGTAGGCCCTCATTTAGCAAAACAGTGCATCTCTGTATGTGGAAATGTAAAAAGCCAATTTATATTGTGTCACAAAGTCTTTATAATATCACAATTTATTTAGACAATTTGTTTTCTAGACTATAGAGGAATTATATAGAGGATAGAATAGGGAATTAATTCTATCCATGAAGAAAGCAATGTGAGGCGTTCTTACTCAAGAGCAGTTATTCAGGAACTTAGTGTCAATGAATCAATATGTTACTATGATCACTTCACAGTATGCTTAACAACAAAGGAAACAAAATAGCAAAGTATCTTTAAAAAATGTATTGATGAAAAGATTATGGGCTTTGTTGTCAGACAACAAGGATTTGAATGGCAACTTTTCTGCTTCTGTATTACACAGGTGAAAATATTTCACCTCTCTGAGTCTCAATATCATCTGTATAATCATGTTATTATAAGATAGAAGGATTAAGGGAAATCATGTATATAAATGATCTAGAACTGTGTCTGGCACAAGTAGGTGTTCAATAAACATAATTTACCAACACCTTTTTCCTGGATCTCAATTTCCTTGACACTAATATGTGGGGAATATTTTCAAGTACAGGGAGGTTTGTGAGGATTAGATGTGATTCATGTCAATGTCCTTGTGCTGTACCAGGGAAAGTGTATGGATGCTGTGCACCAGCTGCTCAATTCTCAGCCCTTCCACCCCCATCCTGCTGGGTAGTGCAAAGATTAGAAAGCGAAAACTGGACTCTTTGGTCTGTTTGCAACTGAGTTCTGGTCACCTTTGCAATGTGGAACAGTGAAATAAAATGGAGGTGTCTACTTGTCACCTTGACCTTCTTCTGAGATTTTAGCAGCACTGTCAAGGTGAGAAGTCTTTCTGCAGGGCATACAATGGTCATGCTCAAGCTTCCCAGTGATGAGAGACAGTTGCTCCATGACTCCCATGGTGCACACCTCTGGTTTCTAGCTGCCCCATTTCCTAGATCACAACTCTGATCTTTGAACTTGATGGTTTTGGTAATGGTCTTACAGGAATCAGATCACTGGTGTGTCCCTTGTTTTCCATTCTGTGATACATTCCTGGAGACCCACTAAACTTTTTTCCAAAACATTTTTTGAAGCACTGAATTTCTTCTAAGAATTTATTTTCTGTTTAAATCTCCACGGTGTTTTCTATTTCCTGTACAGGTCCTAAGTGACCCCCAATTTGTCTTTAAATGATATTTCTCTGTAGTTTTCCTTGACTTCAAGGGAATTACCTTGTAGCTGGGGGTGGAGGCCCAGTGTGGAGGGTGAGAACACATGAAACTTACCAAGAAAAGTCCAAGTCTGTCTGTGAGTGATTGCAGGTGGCTACATGGCCCACGAGTGGTTGGGGGCCATGGGAGAAGGAAGGAGACAGAACGTGACAATGTGATAAGAGGGGGCTGAGCCTGGTGAGGGTCTTTAGTGGAGTAGGTGAGAAAACAAAAGGAGGACCTTCTCCTGTCATGGCACAAAAACATTCTCCCACTGTGATTGGAGTGAAAAGAAGCACAATTCTTCCCAGATAAACAGGAACACTTGAGAAGAGAGAGAGAGAGAGAGAGAGAGAGAGAGAGAGAGAGAGAGAGAGAGAGAGTTTGGTTCTGTTTCCACAGAGTTTATAATAAAAATTACTGTGATGTGAGGTGCGTAGACTGAATTCCAGGGTTCCTGGAACTCAGAAAGCGGTCATTCACCTCCTGGGATGCTGTACATTGGGAATTGGGAATGGGGGTGGGGCTGGGTTACTGGAAAATATGATGGGAAATAGCTGAGTGACTATTTTAGGATCAACATAAATCAATTTGGTTTATTTTCTTTTTTTCAACTTTGGCAAACAAACAAACAAAAAACACCTCTTTTGATGGTTTTTCAAGTTATGCAGGAGGGCATTTCACTCCTTCCTCAACATATGAATGGTCAGTTACTGCATGGCCTGACCATTCTATAGGTCATTCTATAGACTATTTCTATAGGTCTGCATAAAGAGTCCTTTATGCAGACCTATAGAAACAATTTTCATTTAATGATACAAAGTACACTTTATTTATTTATTTTTTTTTCAAAGTACACTTTAAAAGAAATGGACAGAAGTCGTTAAGGAGTCTATAGGATGTACGAAGAAAAACAGGAATAGAAAAACTATAAAAATAACATAGCTATTACATTAAGATCTCAGCCAACTTTTCAAATGAGATTAGAAAATAGATTCTTTTAATTTTATGGCAGTCTTTTCATTATGTTGCTCCCCAATGCCTTTATAAGAGAAAAGGGCTTTGTAAATTAGATTGTCTTATTACAAATTTCCAACAGGATGTATATTCTCTGTCGCCCCTTATTTTTCTGTGAATAGTCCTTGATGAATAAGCAGTGGGTGGGCTGGGTAAGATTACATAAGACCCAAACTAAAATTTAAAACACCTCAGTGATTTTACCTAAGATGACTGCTATATGCACATCTAGGACTTAATTTGCAAACAGGAAAACATGTTTTGCAAGTTGGGGCAAAAAAAATTCCAAGCTCAAATTACTACTACGAAAAATATTTAATCAAAGCAACATGTACCCCAGAAATCACTGACTAGTTTCCCTTCAGTACTTAGCATGCTCTTCTGAAGTACAACGTTTTATTTACTGAAGACTACAACACTTTCTTATGCATCATTGACAAGCAAATTTAAATTTCTTTGTATTGTAGTTAATAGTCATAATAGCTAATATTTGATTATTGTCTTTTTTTTTCTTTACTACTGTGTGTGAAGTGGCTTTTTGGCAGGTTAGTAGTTGTTAATTTTTTTCTGCAAGCACTTCCTCCCCTTCAGGGAAGTTTTATTTTAGGTTTTGCCTGCTCAGCACTTCCTTGTATTTGTTGAGTGCTCAGGTGAGCAAAGCCCTTAGCTGAGGAAGAATCACCTGAGAGGTGTGATGTTTGTTGGCTACTATACCATCCTAAGAGGGATCTCTGGGATTGAGTGAAGTGGGAAATACATTGTCTTTTGTCATTATAGTTATTTGAACTTCTGGAATCTCCAGATCAAAAAGGTAGGAAAAATTGCTTCCACTAAATGCTTTACAAGCTAGGTCTTTTAATTTTACTTTTTCAGTTTCCTCTATACAGACTCTGCAAGGAAGTATTTACCTATTTATTTCTCAGATGACGAAACATAGATTCATCAGGGCAGATTTTTTTTTGTGGCCATGTACTTCATGTACAGGTATGGGTGTGGCTGAGATATTTTTCTTTCCTTTTCTCCTACTGGCTCTCAAATCCCTTTTGTTTCTCTTTAGTGATAACTATATAGTTGTCAGGCTAAAACCTGTAGGTTGTTTTGGGAAGTATTGGAAGAGAACAAGTGCTAACTTCACCAGGGTAAGAAGTGGCAGCTATAAACCACTAAACATTTACCTGTGCTAAATCTTCTGCGTCATTTACAATTTATCACAACCTTCAGAGCAGTTTTGTACTGGCAGATGTTTAACTACAGCTCTTTAGAAAAAAAAAAAGTATTTGCCAATTTCTGTGGTGCAAAATCCCCAAGATGGCAGAATTCCATCTCCCAGTGTGAGGTCACAGAAGGCAGAGTCTGGAAGAGATGCACATAGTGGCTCCTGGGCCATCTGGAACCTGGACTCCAGCAAAACACTGCCTGGAAAGTCATTACTGCTAATCGCCCCATTTCACAGGTGGGGAAACTGAAGCTGGAAACATCTGGCAACTCTCCTGAGGTCACATATTAGAAAGTAGCATTGCTGGGGATGGAAACATGGACTATCTGATTCTAAAGCATTTAAACAGCTTTGGGGATGATTAAACTGTTAAAACTGCAGCGAGAAGCTTATTTTTCTACTTCTGTATAATTTTATCAGCATACTATTAAGAAAGACCGAACAAGAGGAGCTGCCTCTCTCACCTAGCGGGTAAAATGTGTGTGTTCTTGGTTTGCTTGCTTTGTTTTATTTTCCTTAAAGGTTGTTTCTCCCCATCAACAAAATCATGCAATCTTATGGACAAGGTAGTTACAACCCTTCTTAGAAATCTAGGTAAAATACTAATTGCACAGTGAGAAGAGTCGGTTAGCCCTGGAAGGTGGGTGTCGGTGCACAGGTAATAGGATTCTGTTCCTCTGCTCGGGTGCAGAGCCTGCTCCAGCTCCAGTATTCTGCTGAACTGTGGACAGAAGGGCTTACAGGGATGGGAGCTATGGTACCAGGATGAATACAGCACCTTGCAGAGAGGTCACTTTTTCCAACCAGTTTATTATTGGAACTGTTTCTCTTCTTATGAGTTCCTGTTGTTGGAAAGGAGCCTAATGCTTTCTTTAAATCTATTTTTCAGGAAACAAGGAAACAGAAAAGTACTCAAGCTTTATTTAAATGAAAAGTGCTGGATATTTACCGGTAGTTAATCTGATTTTGAAAGGGCAGTCTTTTCCCAGTATAGACAGAGAGCTTGGCTTCAGTGGGTGAATTTTTTTCCTGTTTGTTTTTTCATATTATCTGGTGTTAATACCTTCAAGTATACCTTGAAAAAATTACCTTAATTAATAAAAATGCTATTTTAGTTTTATTTGCTGTTTACCTCATGAGCTATTTGTTGTGTAATCTGTTACAGATTACATGTATTACAGAATACATGATACAGATTCATAAAAATAAACCAAGAGGATTAAACACACATGGATATCCGGGTCTCTCTCTCTCTTTCACACATAAACACACGCATACCCCACCTACACACAGGCCTGTGCACACACACTTCTAACTTTGAGATAAAGCTAAAAGTACCTGCTGTTTGAAATCACTTCCAGTGGTGCTTAAAAAGGATGTTTCCCACCGAGATCAAAGATGGTCCTTCTCTGTTGAATCAGGGCCTTTGCCTTGGTTGTCAGGGTGCAGCCATGACTCCTGGGAAAGCAGAGCATAGGGTGTGTACTGTGGGCTCATTTAAGCCAGGTTTTGTTTAAAAACAATCTTTCCCAAAGCTATTTATAATTCTTTGGCTGAGAAGAGTGCAATTTCAGTGTAAGTAGATAGTAAAAGGAAGCAATTCCATTCTGTTGTGCAATGGTCCTTTTAAAAAAAAGGAAGAACGCACGAGATTAGAAGTCAGAAGTCCTTGTGGACACTTCTTACATTGCTATTATATGTTATGGGGCTGCAGATATATTACTTACCATTCCTGGGTCGTAATGCCCATATGTGTTTGCTTATTCTCATTTGTATATACCTACAAGAATGGGAAATGACGTGGGGTTCTTAAGTAGATTATATCATATAAACTGTAAGTAACTTGAAGATACTTCTCAAATTGCAAGTATACATCCTCCAAAGATTCTGATTCTCTGGTGCGAGGGCATGTTCGCCCCTCCTCCCATCCTTCTGCCTACACGTATATAATGGAAATTACTGGATTTTCTCTCCAGGGTCCTTTCCAGCCCTGAAATTATATGACTCCAAAATTAACTCACTTCTCTGAAACCTACACGAACATCATTTGATCACTTGGTCATAATAGCTTGTCCATAATATTCATGAATGAAGAAACCTCTCTAATGGTTTTTCATATTTTATATAGTAGCTTCCATATACTGAGTGCTTATAATATGCCAAATACTTGGCTAATCTTTTCACTCATATCATCAATTTTAAAGTCACTGAATTATCAAAATAACCTTATGAAGATTTATTATTTCCTTTTTATGGGTAAGAGAACTAACAGGGAGTAGATATAACTGACATTAAGTGAAAGATTCGTATCTGTAGATCCTTAGAATTCTTCATATTATTCACTATGTAAATTCTAGATAATAAACATTCAAATCTCTTTGAATTTAATAGACATACATGTATTCATATATAAGATTAAAGTTCAATCATTTTTCAGTTAAAAACAGAGTTCTAAGGCTTTTACTTAGTTTGAACCTACCAAGAAAGTAACAAATTTGCCCTTCAATCTAGTTATCTTTTTAAAAATAATGTTCTCTTAGTCCTTAGTAAAAGGACTTTCACAAAAGAGTTATAAAATACAAGAAAGGTAAACTGAATCCTCCATAAGCCATCACCTATATAATCAGATAGCCTTTATTTAATAATGTATCATTTAAAATCCAAAATGATTTATAGTTATATACAAATGTTTACATTATTAATTATTTTTCTAGTATTAACAAAATTTTACCTTCCCTAAATCACCATTCAGATAATAATAAAAGGAAATAACCCAAATATAAATCAATGGGAGTTGCATACAATATGGATTGAAAGACAATGAAGAAATACAAAACACGTCACGTTATATTAGCATTCAGAGTTTAGAGAAAAATTCACCTGGGATTGGATCCCAGCTGGGACATGCACATCATATTGAGGGTGAGTTTCCTCCTGTCTAGAATGAAATGTAAGCGCCTAGTATAGTTCCTACCTTTTATCACATATGAATAATCCATCTCTTCCTCTTACTCGTGGGACGGTAATGTGGGTATAAAATTTATATAGAAACACTTTATATCCAATAATCTTGCTTTCATCAAACCAGACATATTCTTATCATGACTACTGCAAGCAGAGCGTATAGGAGAAACAAAAAGCAGTAAATAAAAAAGCAAGGAACTTGGGGATGTGGAAGTAGATAACAACCATCTAATTGAACCTAAAAATTCGGTTTAGAGGCACCTGGATGAGTCTGTGCAGTTGGCACGCTGGTCTCTGTACCTATGGAACCATTATGGTAATTTCTCAATGTAGATGTAACCTCTGTGTGAGGAAGACCAATTTTTCATATCCCTTAAGCTTTGAGATCCTTTGAGATGGGGGTGATATTTGTTTTCTGATGATAAGTGACAAGGCGTATTGAGCGAGTGAGAGGAGGAAGAGCTTGGAAGCTTTGCTGGAGGAGAGCACACTGCTGAATCCCTCCTTGCATCCTAGGAGGCAAGATTTCATCATTTAACTGGTGAGGGTGTTAGCACGTAGCCAACCTAGTTTACTTCCTGGCAAGGACTAAATGCTTACTTTTGATGCTAAATTAAAAACAAAAAGTTGTCTACCTTTCTACTTTAGAAAGTAAGTATAAAATATATTATTTTATTGTTTACTCATTCTGTGGTCACTAGATTTTCAACAAAAGTGAAGAGAAATGAAAGAGGAGAGAGGTTTTAAAAATGGATGTTTTGGGTCAAGTTTATTATTTTTATTATTATTATAGTTCAACGTTTCAGATGTACAACAAAGTGATTCAGTTATATATATGTATATACATATATATGTATTCTTTTCCACATTCTTTATACATATATATATATATTCTTTTCCACATTCCACTGTTATAGGATATTATAAGATATTGAATATAGTTCTCTCTGCTGTACAGTATTTAAGACTTCTCTACTTGGCATATAAGTGTGATATAAAGGTGACATTCGATAGCATCTTGAAAGTTCTTTAGAACTCATCTCTAGGCTATATGTAAATTTTAACTGTATAAAACTTATTTCATTTTAAATTTAAGATTGACCTGAATGTCATGTGGCTCTGGAAAATATTGGCATATATGGTTAGTTGTTATTCATTGAAATTAATTCACATTCCTTTCTGAAATTGTTTTTCTTCTATTCTTCAAACTGTAGACCACAAATCTCTGATGTCTACCAATTTTGTACCTAAAGATGTATAATCCATTGAGTCATGCACTTTTGTCTTGCCACTTATAAAAAAAAAATAAAACAAACGAGTGGACTCTAACTCCATTTTACATTTTTTTTTTTACATCTTTATTGGAGTATAATTGCTTTACAATGGTGTATTAGTTTCTGCTTTATAACAAAGTGAATCGGTTATACATGTACATATGTTCCCATATCTCTTCTCTCTTGAGTCTCCCTCCCTCCCACCCTCCCTGTCCCACCCCTCTAGGTGGTCACAAACCACCGAGCTGATCTCCCTGTGCTATGCGGCTGCTTCCCACTAGCTATTGGTTTCCATTTGCATGGAATATTTTTTTCCATCCCCTTACTTTCAGTCTGTATGTGTCTCTAGGTCTGAAGTGGGCCTCTTGTAGACAGCATATATATGAGTCCTGTTTTTGTATCCATTCCACCAATCTGTGTCTTTCGGTGGAAGCATTTAGTCCATTTACATTTAAGGTAATTATCGATATGTATGTTCCTATTCCCATTTTCTTAATTGTTTTGGGTTCGTTATTATAGGTCTTTTCCTTCTCTTGTGTTTCTTGCTTAGAGAAGTTCCTTTAGCATTTGTTGTAAGTAAGGCTGGTTTGGTGGTGCTGAACTCTCAGCTTTTGCTTTTCTGTAAATGTTTTAATTTGTTTCTGAATTCTTTTGCAGGTAGACTGCCTATTTCCTCTTCATTTGTTAGGTCTGGTGGGTTTTTATCTTGCTCCTTCATCTGCTGTGTGTTTTTCTGTCTTCTCATTTTGCTTATCTTACTGTGTTTGGAGTCTCCTTTTTGCAGGCTGCTGGTTCGTAGTTCCCGTTGTTTTTGGTGTTTGTTCCCAGTGGCTAAGGTTGGTTCAGTGGGTTGTGCAGGCTTCCTGGTGGAGAGGACTAGTGCCTGTGTTCTGGTGGATGAGGCTGGACCTTGTCTCTCTGTTGGGCAGGCCCACATCTTGTGGTGTGTTTTGAGGTGTCTGTGGCCTTATTATGATTTTAAGCAGCCTCTCTGCTAATGGGTGGGGTTGTGTTCTTTTCTTGCTAGTTGTTTGGCATAAGGTGTCCAGCATTGTAGCTTGCTGGTCGTTGAGTGAAGCTGGGTGCTGGTGTTGAGATGGAGATCTCTGGGAGATTTCTGCCATTTGACATTATGGGGAGCTGGGAGGTCTCTTGTGGACCAGTGTCCTGAAGTTGGCTCTCCCACCTCAGAGGCAGAGCACTGACTCATGGCTGCAGCACCAATAGTGTTTCCTCCACTTTGCTCAGAATAAAAGGGAGAAAAAGTAGAAAGAAAGAAAGAAAGAA
The DNA here is from genome assembly GCF_003031525.2 of Neophocaena asiaeorientalis asiaeorientalis. Classification (NCBI taxonomy): domain Eukaryota; kingdom Metazoa; phylum Chordata; class Mammalia; order Artiodactyla; family Phocoenidae; genus Neophocaena; species Neophocaena asiaeorientalis. Next base: position 1,515,937 of record NW_020174434.1, on the reverse strand, counting down.
AGAAAGGAGGGAAGGAGGGAGGGAGGGAAGGGAGGAAAGAAAGAAAGAAAGAAGATAAAATAAAATAATTAAAATAAAAAATAATTATTAAGAAAAAAAAATTTTTTTAAAAGAAACAAACAAACAAAAAACGGATGGATGGAACCCTAGGACAAATTGTGGAAGCAGAGCTATACAGACAAAAATCTCACACAGAAACATACACATACACTCACAAAAAGAGGAAAAGGGGGAAAAAATAATAAATCTTGCTCTCAAAGTCCACCTCCTCAATTTGGGATGATTCGTTGTGTATTCAGGGGTTCCACAGATGCAAGTACAGCAAGTTGATTGTGGAGCTTTAATCCGCTGCTTCTGAGCCTGCTGGGAGAGATTTCCCTTTCTCTTTTCTTTGTTCGCACAGCTCCCGGGGTTCAGCTTTGGATTTGGCCCCGCCTCTGCCTGTAGGTTGCCGGAGGGCGTCTGTTCTTTGCTCCGACACACAGGGTTAAAGGAGCAGCTGATTTGGGGGCTCTCGCTCACTCAAGCCACGGGGAGGGAGGGGTATGGAGTGTGGGGCGGCTGCGGCGGCAGAGACCTGTGTGACGTTGCACCAGCCTGAGGTGCGCCGTGCGTTCTCCTGGGGAAGTTGTCCCTGGATCCCAGGACCCTGGCAGTGGTGGGCTGCAACAGGCTCCCCGGAAAGGGAGTGTGGATAGTGACCTGTGCTCGCACACAGGCTTCTTGGTGGCGGCAGCAGCAGCCTTAGTGTCTCATGCCCGTCTCTGCGGTCTGCGCTTTTAGCCGCGGCTCCTTTAGGCAGTGCTCTTAATCCCCTCTCCTCGTGCACCAGGAAACAAAGAGGGAAGAAAAAGTCTCTTGCCTCTTCTGCAGGTCCAGACTTTTACCCGGACTCCCTCCCGGCTAGCCGTGGTGCACTAACTCCTTCAGGCTGTGTTCATGCCGCCAACCCCAATCCTCTCCCTGTGCTCTGACCAAAGCCTGAGCCTCAGCTCCCAGCCCCGCCCGCTCCAGCGGATGAGCAGACAAGCCTCTCGGGCTGGTGAGTTCTGGTTGGCACCGATCCTCTGTGCGGGCATCTCCCCACTTTGCCCTCCGCACCCCTGTGGCTGCGCTCTCCTCCGCGGCTCCGAAGCTTTCCCCCTCAGCCACCCGCAGTCTCTGCCCGTGAAGGGGCTTCTAGTGTGTGGAAGCCTTTCCTCCTTCACAGCTCCCTCCCACTGGTGGGGGTCCCATCCCTATTCTTTTGTCTCTGTTTATTCTTTTTTCTTTTGCCGTACCCAGGTATGCGTGGGGTTTCTTGCATTTTGGGAGGTCTGAGGTCTTCTGCCAGTGTTCAGTAAGTGTTCTGTAGGAGTTGTTCCACGTGTAGATGTATTTCTGGTGTATCTGTGGGGAGGAAGGTGATCTCCACATCTTACTCTTGCGCCATCTTCCCCTCATCCTCTCTGCATTTTTTTAACTTGCCTGAAATAGAGTTGTCATCCAAGCCTAACATGTTGTTGTTGAATTATTTGGGGGGAAAGTCCCCCAATGAGATGACATGGAAATTTGACATTGGATCAGCTTGTGACCTTTAGTCTGACTACGTGTTACCACCAAATGCACAGAAACCACCTGGGGCAGGGTCAGGGGAGCCGGCCTCATGCAGTCTTTCTTGAGAAGGTTCCTAATTGCCCACTGTGGTTTTACATCTTCTTTACCACATTCAAACAGCTCTTTACTTCTGCTTGAAACCTCTCCTATTTGACTTCTTTCTTTTGTTTTTAAAAATTGTCTTACTTAGCACATTAGCTCATTGTCTCATTAGCACATTTTATATTCCTCACTTCTTAACTATTTTGCTGTCACATCTGGTCAACCAGTGCAACTTTTAAAAATTATGTAATTCATGTATTAATGTTTCTTTAAGCCGAGTATGGTTAAATCAACAGTGGTTACTGGTTTGATTTTCAGCCCAGAGACCACAATAAAGTCTGCTTCTGTACATCAGATGTGTTGATTAATACATTGCAGAATTGGGCTCAGATTTTTACAGCTTGGGTAATTGATGAGAAGTCAGAGATTGGGGCTGTATAATTAAGTTAGCTGGAAAATGAATGCAGAAATTGGCTTTGTGATTTGATTGGTTTAAACTCTATGAATATACTTACCTCATCCTTTTGAGTTAAATTTGGTGCCACAAAAATTATGTTAGCTACATCTCTGCAATGTTATATCTTCAGGGCAGTGTTCTTTTGCTGTCTTTGAAGAAATAATGTGTATACAAAACACAATAACTACCAGCAATCCAGAAACAAAAAGATTATTTTCTTGTTCGTTGGTGAAATGTGCTTGATATTTTCCTATACCTTTACTTTCTCAGCTGATCTTCTAATTAACTTCTGTACAGTAAATAATTATAGTGCTGTGGCTACAGCTGAATACACTAAAGTCTGCTACTAGGATTAACTTGTCCTACTCGTCAGCAACATCAGGCAGTATTTATGCACAGAAATTATGCTAAGCAAGACCAGTCATTTGAGAGCCATATGCCATAATTTACTGTATGATGGTGGGTATATCCAAGGAAAAACACAGAACTCACCAGAGTGACTGTCTTTTAAAGACTAGGATAAGTCTAACTAGTTGGGTGCTACCCATTAATTACAAAATAAACACAAGTAGTAAGGGGATAACCAAATTAATGGAATGATTTCCTTACTTGGTCTTTTCCTCTCCCCATCTCCCCTATCGATCTCCATCTCCATCCCCATCTCCATCCCCATCCCATCCCCATCTCCATCCCCATCTCCATCTCCATCCCCATCTCCATCTCCATTTCTTTCTCTCTCTAGCCCTCAGCTTCTGAGAGTTTAAACCACACAGACTTTCCATCTTAATTACACAGATACCCCTAACAATGCTGTAATATGTCTATTTCCTTTCTTGACTGGTACTGTCTTAGTGGGTGAAATCCTGAAATTTGGATGGTATAATTTTCTTTAAAAGCAAACATGTTGTGTAAAAGTTTCTTGCAAATTAATCATGACTGACTCAGATAGATTAAAAAAAACACAAAAAACAAGCTGTGTCTTGAATAAAAGAACAAACTTTAGGCAGGTGCCACCTAAATTATTCTGCCTCTTTCTTTTCAAACTTACTTTATTAACACCATTTATTCCCCTTCCCCATATCACATTTCTCAGAATGCAGATGATGCTTCTGATTAATCAGTTTTTAAAATAATGCTTATCTGGATATCATTGATGATTTTATGCCCACTATATGCAAATATTTTAAAAAATGATAAAACTGAAATGAATAATAAAAATTTGAAAGACCACTTTTATCAACAGAAAAGTTATGTATGGGAAAAATCTCTAAGTTGGAGTACTATTAAATAATTATGAAAATACGTTTTGAACTTTTGTGGAACATGTGTTTTAAAGCAAGGAAGAGTTGAATGCAATTGGAATAAATGTAGTGACCTTATAGCTGATAAAGCCATGCTTCCATGGTGACAATTTTAACCCTGATGGAGATGTGGTGTTTTATTTTAATCTCAAGAGAAGATGATACTTAGGGGAAAAGCTCACATTTTCTGTATGAATGGAGTTTTGGGAATTGGATGTTGTTTGCTTGAAACACTGAAGAATAGTAGGCATCTCTGCTGTGGGTGAGCTGCCTGAGTTTTGAGATGCTATAGACCTGTTGACTGTTTATTCTTGATATCAGTTCTCATTTTAACATGTGCATGTGAGATACTAATCCTGCATGTGAGAAAATAACTATTTGATTACAATGCCATTTTTTTTGGAAGAGTTTGAGAAGGATAGAGGGAGGAACACTCCCAAATTCATTTTATGAGGCCACCATCACCCTAATATCAAAACCAGACAAAGATATTACAAAAAAAGAAAATTACAGATCAATATAACTGTGAACATAGATGAAAAATCCTCAGAAAAATATTAGCAAACAGAATCCAACAACATATTAAAAGGATCATACACCGTGATCAAGTGGGATTTAACCCAGGAATGCAAGGATTCTTTAATATATGCAAATCAATCAATGTGATAACCATATAAACAAATTAAGGAATAAAAACCATGTGATCATCTCAAGAGATTCAGAAAAATGTTTTGACAAAATTCACACCCATTTATGACAAAAACTCTCCAGAAAGTGGGCATAGAGGGAACCTACCTCAACATAATAAAGGCCATATATGACAAACCCACAGCCAACATCGTCCTCAATGGTGGAAAACTGAAACCATTTCCTCCAAGATCAGGAACAAGACGAGGTTGCCCACTCTCACTGCTATTATTCAGCATAGTTTTGGAAGTTTTAGCCACAGAAATTAGAGAAGAAAAAGAAATAAAAGAAATAAAAATTGGAAAAGAAGAAATAAAACTGTCACTGTTTGCAGATGACATGGTACTATACATAGAGAATCCTAAAGATGCTATTAGAAAACTGCTGGAGCTAATCAATGAATTTGTTAAAGTAGCAAGGTACAAAATTAATGCACAGAAATCTCTTGCATTCCTATACACTAACAATGAAAAATCAGAAAGAAAAATTAAGAAAACAATCCCATTTACCATCACAACAAAAAGAATAAAATACCTAGGAATAAACCTACTTAAGGAGGTAAAAGACCTGTACTCAGAAAACTATAGAACACTAATGAAATAAATCAAAGATGACATAAACAGATGGAGAAATATATCATGTTCTTGGATTGGAAGAATCAATATTGTGAAAATGACTATACTACACAAAACAAGCTACAGATTTAATGCAATCCCTATGAAATTACCAACGGCATTCTCTACAGAATTAAAACAAAAAATTTTTTACAATTTGTATGGAAGCACAAAAGAGCCTGAATAGCCAGAGCAATCTTAAGAACTAAAAACAGAACTGGAGGAATCAGGCTCCCTGACTTCAAACTATACTACAAATCTACAGTAATCAAAACAGTTTGGTACTGGCACAAAACAGAAATATAGATCAGTGGTACAGGATAGAAAGTCCAGAGATAAATGCATGCACATATGGTCACCTAATTTATGACAAAGGAGGCAGGCAAGAACATACAATGGAGAAAAGACAGTCTCTTCAATAAGTGGTGCTGGGAAAAGTGGACAGCTACTTGTAAAATACTGAAATTAGAACACTCCCTAACACCATACACACAAAAAAAATTCAAAATGGATTAAAGACCTAAATATAAGACCAGACAATATAAAACTCTTAGAGGAAAACTTAGGAAAAACACTCTTTGACATAAACCACAGCAAGATCTTTTTTGTTCTGCCTCCTAGAGTAATAGAAATAAAAACAAAAATAAACAAATGAGACCTAATGAAACTTAAAAGCTTGTGCACAGCAAAGGAAACCATAAACAAGACAAAAAGACAACCCTCAGAGTGGGAGAAAATATTTGCAGATGAAGCCACAGACGACGGATTAATCTCTAAAATATACAAACAGCTCATGGAACTCAATGTCAAAAAACAAACAACCCAATTAAAAAATGGGCAGAAGACCCAAATAGATATTTCACCAAGAAGGCATACAGATGACCAAGATGCACATGAAAAGATGCTCAATGTCACTAATTACTAGAGAAATTTAAATCAAAAATACAGTGAGGTATCACCTCACACTGGTCAGAATGGCCATCATCAAAAAATCTACAAACAATAAATTCCGGAGAGGGTGTGGAGAAAAGGGAACCCTTTTGCACTATTGGTGGGAATGTAAATTGATACAGCTACTGTGGGGAACAGTATGGGTGTTCCTTAAAAAACTAAAAATAGAACTACCATATGACCCAGTAATCCCACTACTGGGCACATACCCTGAGAAAACCGTAATTCAAAAGGACACATGTACCTCAGTGTTCATTGCAGCACTATTTACAATAGCCAGGACATGGAAACCACCTAAATGTCCAATGACAGAGGAATGGATAAAGATGTGGTACATATATGCAATGGAACATTACTCAGCCATAAAAAGGAATGAAATGGCGTCATTTGTAGAGATGTGAATAGACCTAGAGTCTGTCATACAGAGTGAAGTAAGCCAGAAAGAGAAAAAAAATATCATATATTAACACATATATGTGAAATCTAGAAAAATTGTGTGGATGGACCTATTTGCAGGGCAGGAATAGAGACATAGACGTAGAGAGTGGACATGTGGACATGGAGAGGGGAGGGGAGGGTGGGATGAATTGGGAGATTAGGATTGACATATATGCACTACCGTGCCTAAAATAGATAACTAGTGGGAACACGCTATAAAGCACAGGAAGCTCAGCTGGGTGCTCTGTGATGACCTAGGTGGGTGTGATGAGAAGTGTGGGAGGGAGGTCCAAGAGGGAGGGGATTTAGGTATACGTATAGCTGATTATCTTCATCATACAGCAGAAACTAACACAACATTGTAAAGCAATTATACTCCAATAAAAAAAATAATTACAATACCTTTTCCAAAGGCTTCTATTTGTATCAGTTTAGGAGGTCATGAGTGGTAATAACAACTCCCTTATTCTATGTCCCCCTTCTCTTCTATCCTCCAACCACATCATAATAGTAAGTTTTAAAGACAATTCTTTGTGTTTTTACCCAAAGGAGGGGAAGGAAAGTTGGAAACACATGGAAATTCATAGACACTAGCTAAAAAAATCATGGTCTATCTTTATAATGAAATGCTTTCCTGACATTAACAATGAGAAAACTTCGTACATGTTGATATATGGACTCGAACTCTAAGATATTTTGGAAAAGAGCTATGTTTTGGATTTACCACATTTTGGGGGGAAAAAAAACTACGTATGTCAATATGTTTGTAAATATACCTGCATGATTTGTATCTGTAAGGTATAAAATCTACTGGTTAATAGTGTTTAACTCTGGGGAGGGAACTGAGTGAACAGGGCCATAGAAGGAGACAGATTTTTTTTTCCTATACCTTATTATACTTCTTGGATTTTGTGTCATGCAGGTGGATTGCCTACTCAGACAAACAAAGACAATGCTATAGGGCAGAATGAGCAAGTATTTCGTAGTGGGATGTAAGTCAAGATTTGATTCCAGACCTGATTACTCAACTACAAGTGTGACCTTAGATGGATTTTGTAACTTCTTGTTGATATCCGTCATCTCACAAGAGTTTTGTAAAAGTTAGATGTTGTGCTGGAGTTGGAAGGACCTGACATCCATGAAGATTGTAATAAATGTTGTTCTTTTCTGTCAAGGCCACCATCAACATTAACTTGAGACCAGTAGTAACCCTGGAGCCCCAGTACTCCAGAAAGGATGGGAGTTCGCACTGTACAGGGTAGGGCAATTCTCTGTCCTTCCAGCACCTTCAGAAATGGCACTTATTTCAAACATCAGAAAAGTAGTTGGTAGTTTCCATTGTGTCAGAGCAAGAGTAGGACTGGAGGTAATGACTCTAAGTAAGAGTCGTACGTGGTAAATTACATGAAAATAACTTAAAGCCCCATGGAATCATTTTCTTTGCTTCACCCCCAAACCTCAAGTTAGATTCAGAGAACCATCTATAAATTGTGACTTTCTCTGTTTGCCTTAACAGTAAACCCACAGAATTTTAAAAAAAAATTTTCCTAACACTGTGCTAACACATCTGCGAAATCAATACCTGTTGGTAATTGATTTCATACAAAGCTCTGAGCTTCTTGGAAGAAACTAGATTGTATTGCTATTCTGAGTGACAAGTAATTTCCTTTCACCTTAGTGCTCGTCTGTGCCTTATTCATGTGAAAAGGAAAGGAAAGAGAACTTAGGTATAAGTAGTAAGTAAAAAAAAAAAAGCTAAGAGATTTATTTGTAAACAGGGGGAGGGTTTGGTAAGTGTGCTGACCTTGGGCAGGACCAGGCATTCTGTGGAGGAGTAAGCTAAGGCTGGTACCTCCATGCCACCCAGTAGGTTGCTGGTGCTGGGGTCATAGGAGTTATGAATTTTGGTTTCATGCAACAGTAATTATGTTACTGAGGTATCCTGAACACAAGCCCTTTTTAGAGAACTTCCAGGATGTTCAAGACAATTTCTAAATTACAAACTCCCTTAAACAACATTTTAATAAAATCACTGCAGTATACCTGCACACTACTTTCTTTTTAACTGTAAGGGAGTCGGGGATTCACATAAGCACTATTTTTTCTGTCACATGATGCTCCCATGGTGCTATCTAGTCAGAAAGCCATGAGTAAGCTGCTAATTGGGTTGGCTGAAAACAAACCAAAAAAATAAAGAAAATAAATGGACCCCCTTCTTGGGTTGCTTATGGCCTTGCATGGCAGAAAATCCCTTTCCACAGATACTTATTACAGAAGTCATAGGCAGTGCTATTGGGTTTCAGTGTTAGAAAGGATCAAACCTCACTGGAAGGTCAGGAAGACATTTCTGAAGCTGGATTTTGATCCTGACTTTGAAGGCAGTGTCAGTCACTCTTACAAATATTTCATGAGCACTTACTGTGAGGAATCTCAGAGAATCTCTGCCTAAATATATTAATAATATCACGTGGAGGATGATATTAATTTAACATCACAAATCAATTCATGATTCCAAATTTGACTAATATAGTGATGGACAAGTACACAGTGATGTGAGAGAGCAGAACTGGGGACTCTGATGTAACACATGAGGTCAGGAAGGCCACCAAGATGAGTGACCTTGAGCAGAGACCAGAAGATCGTTCCTGATCAACTCATCTGGGGAGTGAGGGAGCAGATATTCCAAACAAGGGACAGAGGTACAAAGGCTGTATTTTGCATAGGAACATGGCTGTCTGCCAGACACTGAAAGGAGATCAGTGGGAATACAGTGTAGACTACGAGGAAAAGATGGGGCTGGAGAAACTGGAAGAGGCACAGCCACACCAAATGTATAATATGATAGCTGTTCTTTCTCCAGCCCCTTCCCTTGCCTATAGCACTGACTCACACACAACATGCTTTATTTATTTGTTTTATATGTCTCTCGTCTTAATTTCTATCCAGGCTTTGTTTGATTATCTGGTATAGTTTTGGCCCTGGTTCTACTACTAGGAGATAATACTTGACTAGCTCTCTCTATATCCCAAGCACTGTTCTAAACACCCTATGAGAATTAGCCGATCTGACTCACAGCAACCCTGTGTGGCAAACATTATCACCATCTCATATGTGAGGTAATGGAGGCACATAAAGGCCAAGGAACTTGTCCTAGGTCACACCATTGGAATAGAAGAGCCCATGTCCAGCCTGGACAACTCACCTCCTCAGCCCCGGCACTGGCAGCATCTGAGCCTGCCTGGCATTTGGAAGGTGAAATGAATAAGGGAATGAGAAGCTGTTAAACTAGTTTTATTTTTCTTTTTGAATTTTATTTTTTTATACAGCAGGTTCTTATTAGTTATCTATTTTATACATATTAGTGTCTACATGTCAATCCCAATCTCCCAATTCATCCCCCCACCCCCTGCTTTCCCCCCTTGGTGTCCATATATTTGTTCTCTACATCTGTGTTTCTATTTCTGCCTTGCAAGCCAGTTCATCTGTACCATTTTTCTAGATTCCACATATATGCGTTAATATATGATAATTGTTTTTCTCTTTCTGACTTACTTCACTCTGTATGACAGTCTCTAGGTCCATCCACGTCTCTACAAATGACCCAACTTCATTCCTTTTTATGGCTGAGTAATATTCCTTTGTATATATGTACCACATCTTCTTTATCAAACTAGTTTGTCTTTTGTTTATTTCTTTATTTTTGCCAGAGTGGAGGGATATTACATGACTATATTTCCTTCTTGAAATAAGCAATGTTTTTTAACAGGGAGATATGGAATTCATGAAATGGCTAGACTTTTCCAAGTAACTCCTGGGAAAAGTTTAATGGACAGAAATTCACTCAATTGTCTATGACATTCATACCTGTGGCCTGAAGCATAGATAAGACAACAGAACTCATAATGTGCAAATGTACAAAGTAACCAGGATTTCAGCTCTCAGAATTCTGTTCTAAACTAAGTACTATTATTGTCTCTAAGTACATACAATACTTATTCACAAAGATGATATTGCATCTGTTATTTAGAAAAAATGACAATTAAGGGTAAAATATATTTTATAATCTTTTATCCCCAATACTTAGCAGATAATACTAGCTGGGTGAATGAATAAGTGATTTAGGAGTGAATAAAAGGATTAATAATTCTTTCTTTGATAGGCATCCATTCTGTTTTGACTTTCGATAAATTATTGCGTCAACCAAGAATATTTTTATTTCCTTCCTTCAAAAGTCCAAAATAGTGAGGCTTAAGTGAGATAAAGAGTGGATGTCAGCGTGGTCTCCTCCAGTTTCCCATCTCAAGCATTTCAAAGTCATTTTTGAAGCCTCAATTTAATTTTATGTTTACTAGAAAAGGGGAATTACTATTTGTGATGGTTAATTTTATGTGTCAACGTGACTGGGCTAATTGATGTCCAGACAGTGGGTAAAACATTATTTCTGGACGTGTCTGAGGTTGTTTCTGGAGATTAGCATTTGTGTTGGGAGACTAAGTAAAAAAGATTGCCCTCATTAACGCGAGTGGGTATCAGCTAATGCTCTGAGCTGAGTAGGACAAAAAAGCAAAGGAAGGAAGGATGTGCTCTCTGCTTGAGTTGGGACATCCATCTTCTTCTGCCCTTAGACATAGGTGATCCTGGTTCTTGGGCCTTCAGACTTAAACTGGGACTTACTTACATCATTGGCTGCCCAGTTCACTAGTCTTTGGACTTGACTGAATGACACCACCAGCTTTTCTGGTTCTTCAGCTTGCAGATGGCAGACTGTGGGGCTTCTTGGCTTCCAGAATCGTGTGACCCAGTTCCTATAATAAATCTCCTCATATATATGAAGATATATGTTTTATTGGGTCTGTTTATCTGGAGAACCCTAATACACTATTTATCCAATTATTCCGTCTCATTAGAATAAATTTAGTTCACCTCTTAAGTACTTTATGAATTATCTTAAAAGGCCCATTGAGTGCTCATGTCAATCCTGTACCATTGAACATAAAGATTCTGTTCATCCCACCAGTCAAAGGGCTGGACCAAAGGAAGTAGCAATAAATTTTCTATATCATTTAGATAGGAATTTCCAAAATCACTAATCTCTGTAATTTCCTTGGCTAAGAAGTGAACTAACAGGTCTGTGTTTTACCACTGGCGGAATTTAGCCCAGGAGAAATAATGGAATACCACTGAGTTATTGAAAAAGGTGCAATTAGTTACTTGTCTTTTTGGACTAAGCTTGAATGCATTAGCTACTAATCTATATGCCTTTTAGACTACAGGGAATAGTGCACTATATAAATAGATTATGCCTTCTCACTGGGCATTTCTCTGCCATAGAAATTAATCTTTAATTTGCTCATCTCAAAAATGAACCCTGTTGGACTGTGAGGCTAGGGTGAATGTCTGGCATTAATAATATGTATCTTTCCAATTAGTCCTGAATTCATCACATTAGCTTCAAATTAGTATTGATTAAGAGATTATGGGCCCAGAAGGTATGCAGAAATTTTTATTAGTTCCCTAGAGGTGTCGTGACAGTTTTTGAAGGAAAGATCATTCATTGTGTATCAATATTTGAAATATTTTCTATGAGATTTCAGCACATTTTCTAACTTTATAAAATAATGTCTCGTTATTAATTTGTAATGAAAAGAAGATCACTCATACCCTCACATTTGGGCATTAGAGTCATGATATTTCACTGGCAGCTTGCAACATACCTACACCAATATTCTTGAGAAAATATCATAGAGTTAAAAAGAAAGGCAAGAAGTTTTCACACTGAAAATATAAAATGACAAAACCCCTAAAGCTCTAAAGCTAGAATCAAACAAAAATGATATTAATTAGGAGACAAAGGGATGAGTATTGCGAAGCTCTCTCCCTGCCCATCCTTCTGCTCAGGGTGAACTCTGTCTTTGCTTCTTGGTACAGACCTTTGGAGGAAAATGTAGGAAGATATTGTGTGTTTCCTTACATCATTCCCCAAATTCAGAGATGTAGGGTCTGTTAACCTCAAATGCTGAGCATGGCGGCTTTGGTCTCCACATTCAGAGAATGGAATGGAACTCTTCTGAAGACTTCCTTCCCATCTTTCATAGATCAATGAAGACTGGATAGGATGGAAAACAAGGGATAATAAAAGCAAGCTGGAGTGGCATTTGCACTGTGCATTGCTAGAGATGGAAGCTCCCGTGACCACCACCTGCATGTAGGAATAGAAAAAAAATAACCCCGTATGTTGGTCGTCCTGCATCATGAGAATTTTCTGGGGATTCTCAATTATACACTGGTTCCAAGCGCCAAAGGACAAGGCAGTGTTGAAAGGAAGAAAATATCACCAGAAGAAGTAAGAACTTGCTCAGAAAAGGAGGTTGTATTCATTGCTGTGCACATCACATTGTCTTCACATTGTAGATCTCTAGGATAGAGCTTGATTAGACAAATAGACAGAAATATAACTGAGGAAATCCACTAATAAATGTCTTTCAACAAGTATATGGACAAAAACAACAGGAAATACTTAAATAGATGAAAAGGAGAATAGGAGATAAGCATATTATAATTTCTGCACCTGTCTGTCCTCTCCCAGCTCTCCTCATGCAAATACTAACTAGAGGAATGTAGATCACAGATTCAAATACTGATGCCTTATGATGTAAGGATGTAAGCCCGCCATACTCCCGCTTGCTGTAAGTGGCTGGTCCTCACTTTGCCCATGTCTGACTCCTATGAGGGCTACCAGCACTCACCTCTGGCCCTTTTTTCCCAGACACTCCTGCTTGTTTTATCTTATGGACACCATTCAACTATTAACCTTCCAGCTTTAACAACAGTGACCATAAATATAGTGTACTTCTGCTCTTTGCTGGTTTCTGCAGGACTCTGCTGAGCTGAATTCCTCAAATGGGTGATGGAAAGCAAACACAACTAAAGCTTCAGATGTCATCTTTAAGGAATTATGGGATAAATTTTTCTTACTTTTTAAACCATCAATGAAAGTTGTTATCAAACTATGATCTCAATGAGCTCATAGCTTTGAAAGTTTTATGTTGATTCTTTCAGTATTATTCTTAGGAATTTTATTTTTATTAATATTGAAATACTACAATATCATTGAAGTTAAGTTTATTGAAATTTTATAAGGAAGAACTCTGAAAATAAACCTGAAATATTTTTTAAAAAATCATTAATTGTCCTTATTTGTGATTAATCTTCTGGATTAAAAAAAAGTACACAGGAATGGTATTTAATTATGTGTTCTGCAAAGCACCTAACATCTTATGTGCTATTTTTTACTTTCAACCATGTATATATACACATACAGGGAGGTCAAGTGAATTGCATTTGCACAGACTTTTTGACTAAGGAAACAAATGGTTTAAATGTTGCGCTTAACTTTAAAAAATGATTTCATAATCTACAATGCCTGTCTTAGTCATTTGATCAAGTCTTTCACGATCTTCAGATCTCATGTTCAATGTCTGTAGAATGGGTCAAGCAATTGCTAACCAAGTTCCATAAATGCTTTACAATAGGCAGGGGTTCAGGACCCCAAATGCTACCTTTCTTGTCTCAGAATTTTGTCTGAAATCCTCAAGCTGAAAGCTGCAGCTGTGATGTGTCTGCGCCATGTGGAGACAACAGCATTGAACATGGAGAAATCCCCTCCAGAGAACTGAAGAGATAGCAGTCTAGCCCAGCCTGCAACCCTCACCCACTGTGACCTGCATCTTTCTCCCACACAATAACAGAGACTACCAGGTCTCTAGAGCAGTTCTCTGAGGTGGAGAATTCACAAAAAAGTGAATTATCACCCTGGTAAGAAGAGGGCTTGCCCATCCCAGCCAGGTTAGTTGAGGGGGACTCTGGACAAAGATTCAGCAGCATGGTGGGTGCACCTTGTGGTGGGTACGAGGAAGAGTATTTTCTGTCTCCATGGTTGGATACTTGCTGAGCTTTGACACTTGTGAGCTGTCCCTGTCCCTGAACTAGAGCACATTGAGAAAATTCTTAGAAAAGTAGGACATACGTCTCCTAGAATTTGAGTAGGTAATTGAACCAGCTTCTTCTCTATGAAAATTTTGAAGGCAAGAGGCTGGGCAGCCGACCCACTGAGAGTCACATCAATCTGTATCCCACCTTTTGGCTGAGTAGATGCCATGGAAGTTGGTAAACTAGAGCTGTCTTCAAGGCGCCCCACCAAGAGGGCAGCCGACCCACTGAGAGTCAGTCTGTGGGCTGTTCCCCAGGCAGGAACTGTGAGGACCAGCTTAAGATGTCAGGAAGCTGCATGCGCTGAAGTTGTCAGCACCTAACACCTGCCACAGTGAGAGTCAATGGCAAACCAGTGTTAGCCAGGAGACAGCTGCAACAGCAGAAGCAATTAAGATAACACGCAAACTTAACAAATATTTAACCCTTTTCAGCCAATGTTTCTTTTCCTCCTCAACCTTGAATGAGCCATAAGAGAAAGAAACAAAGAGGTGGGTGAAGAAAAGGACAAGCTACCTGTGTTCCTGCCCACGTAGATCTGTGAGCCACTGGTTAGACCTGGGGGGGAGTGTAGGGGGTTGTGTAAGGAGAGGAGGGAGACTTTGAACTGGAGGTGAGAATGATGTGTGATTTAGACTTGACAGGACTCATTCATATGTGAAAGGGACGAAATTGCTGACGTGATATTATTATGCCCAAGAAGTCATAGGGTGGTAGAAAAAGGAGGTAGAAGAGAGCATGTTGAAGGCAGTGGTTGGAAGTAAATAAAGGCACTTCTTTTTGTATCCCACTAAGTTCAAAGTATTTAATAATGTGCCTATGATATTACCAATATTGTTGGCAATTAGGCAGAAACAGTGAAATAAAATGAGGATGCTATGAAAAGGCATGTCTTCCGCAGTTCCTCAAAGAACACTCTAAGGGATAAATGTTTTGCCAAATACATGAATTCAGCCTACCTTTCCATCTTACCCCATTCCCTGCACACTTTGTGGGGATGCGGGGTGGGCTGGCCAGATTTGGTGTTTTTCCAGTGATGGGGATCTGAGGTTATTTTCAACACAACCAACCTGGAGGAGAAATTCCCATCCAGGGTATTGTGTCTTTGCCAAGATTTGAACGGGGAAGACAATTCAAAACATAGTTGGTAAGTGCAAGGCTCAGACACTAGAGGGATAGAGTGAGAAATAAGCCTCTTTAGGGAGCAGGAGAAGGGATCACACTTGGGGTCGTGAAAGCAAAAACAGAGAAGCGCATGATGATATATCCTGGTAAGGGGGGCGGGGCAGATGGTGAGACAAGGGCACCGTTGTCCATCACCTTGAACCCTGGCTTTCACATGGGACGTGGACAGTCGTTACGTGCCTGCTACGTGACAGGGTCTGACAACCTCTTCTCCTCCGGACTACATTTCAGCAATCCAGGCATCTGTTTTAACAGCAAGAGTAAGCTGGATTCCACCAGGCTGGGATGGAGGACTCCCATACCTGGATTCCTAAGGTCACAGCGGGCTTCCAAAGAACTAGTCTGTTTCCTTGAGGAATTCTATTAGTGTGTAGCAAAATTGAAATCAAATGAACAAAAGTAAAGGAAGGAATAAATCTTTGAAAATCAGTGTCATGGACTTAAAAAATCTCGTAATTATTGAGACGATTTCTCCTTTAGGAAAGTAGATACATTGTTTAGGATCACATTGGTGGCTATATTTGCTGGGTCTTGGCAACCATACTTTCCCAGTTAGGGAAACACGTGTTCCTTGTGCTTGGTTTCAAGGTGGTGTGTTTGCCTGATTTACTTTAGTATTACCTGGACCACAAACTCAAGAAAAGCTAAGTCTGACAAATCAAGGCAACCATCCCTGCCATTCCACAGTTTTCCTTCTTTGGCCTGGGAATACACATGAATTTTTTTCTGTATGAATCACTATTTGTCAAATATGTCACTTCTGTTCCATTATATATAAATGTTTAGTCATTTTTGTTGTTGTTAATCAGACCAAAAAAATGAATGAAATAGAAGTTAGTAATCACCAAGGATGCAGAGAAAGCCTGGAGGTTTTAAATCTATTTATCCATCTATTCATCCATCTATTTATCTGTCTGTCTGTTTACCAATCTATTCTATCTCCAAGCCTTGATAAAAATAAACTTAGTCCCGAATTTTAAATTCTGTGGGAAGCAAGAAATGACATCTCTGTAGGTAGAGCAACTCAGACACAAGTTCCCCAGCAGGACTTGGAGAAACAGCAAAAGGGCAAATGAAGTTACAGGTAAGTGCAGGACGCATGGATGGGAGGAGCAAATGGAACATTCAGAAGTAAAATAAAAATCCATCGACCATTTAGATGGCCAGCCAAGCAAAGAGAAATGTCTCTAATTTGCTGTTTCAATTTCAACAAACCAACATGAATTTACAATCATTCCATTGAAATTTCAGGGAATGGATTGGCTAAAAGAAATTTAAGGAGAAAATGCTTCATGGACATTAATAGCATAGCACATACTAATAGCTATATAAGATGTATAGAATATCTTTTATAAAGCACTATTTAGTGTGCTAGCATTACTGTAAATGCTGCAAGCAAACACACATACAGTCTTTCAAAAGTTCATCATAAAACTATCTTATTTTCCTTAATTGTGAACTCTCTTAAATACTGTGTTTGCAAGAGAAATGCTGTATATAATCTATCACTCAATCTGTCTACCTATCTATCAACTAATCATGAAAGCCAATCAAGAGGACTGTCCATCAGGGCTTCCCTGGTGTCGCAGTGGTTGAGAGTCCACTTGCCGATGCAGGGAACGCGGGTTCATGCCCCGGTCCAGGAAGATCCCACATGCCACAGAGCGGCTGGGCCCATGAGCCATGGTCGCTGAGCCTGCGCGTCCGGAGCCTGTGCTCGGCAACAGGAGAGGCCACAACAGTGAGAGGCCCATGTACCACAAAAAACAAAACAAAAAAACAACAAAAAAACTGTCCATCAAAGCTGGATGACAACATAATTCAAATTATATTATCAAAGTCATATAAATATCGGGACATCTTTTTTTATTCCTATTTGTTTTATATTTGAATCTGGATGAGAGTATATGCAGTCTGGGTTTGCTTGACTGGAATTAGTCTAGGGAATCAGATTAGTAAGGTCGATTAACAATCTTACATGATTACTGCACTGAGACCAAACCCTTCCCAGTAAAACAGAACTCACTTCCAAGTGCATAATCAAAGGAAAAGTAAATATAGAAATGAAACAGATGGAGATAAAAATATTAACTTTATTTTTTAAGCTGAATTGAAGGACAATTCAATCCTTCCTGCCTCTGGGGAACTGAACGAGGGAGGGCAATTGGAGAAACACGTCAGAAGTAAATGACCCATGTTTTTATCTCCAGGAGACTTGGAGTTTCTCCTCTTTTGTGGGAACTTAAGAAGTATTGGTTAAATTATCTCCCCAGTGCTCTCCATCTTCTTTGTTGAGAGCTCTCGGGGAGGAGAGATAAGGTGTGATGTATCATCAGTGATAGTTCTACCTTTTTATTAAAATGATAAACTTTGCATATTGAATTTACAGAAAAGTTGGAAAGAGTACAGAGACGTCCCATATGTTCCTCACTCAGCATCTTCCATTGCTAACATCTTATGTTACCATGGTATATTAGTCAAAACTAAGAAACTGATGTTGGCACATTACTATGAACTGAATTCCAGACCTATTTTCAACCAATTTTTTAATTAGTGAAGGGCCATAAGGAACAGGGTCAGTCTTGGTAATAGGACACGTCCTTTCTGTTTTGAACCCTCTGCCACTTCCTTGAAGGCCTGTGACTTATCCAGATGGGGGCCAGAGAGCTGGTGAAACAGAAACCTACACATTCCGATGTGTTTGCAACTCAAAGCAAAGAGGGTTCAGTGTTCCAAAAGGTGGAGGCATCCTTAAATGTACAGGCCATTATTTTTACTAGTAAAATCAATGATTCTGCTTAAAGAAATCTCTATAAATCAGGGAGAAAAAAACCCCTGCCTTTCTCCAAAAACCTCTTTGAAATAAACCATTCTTTAATAAATAAACTTTAAATTATAACACCACCCACAGAAGAGCACAAAAGACTGTGCAATAGCTCAGTGAATTTGACAATATGAATACCAAAGTACCCACAACCTGGAGAAGAAGTGAAATATGGACAGCATTCCAGACATGCTCAGATTGTCATCCAATCACTTCCTTCCCTTCCCCCCAAGGAAACAACTAACCTGTTATGGAAATTACTTCCCTTGCTTTTGTTTATAATTTTATGAACTAAACATATATCTTAAATATGTTAGGTTTGTTTTCCTGGTGCCTTTATAGTTTTATATAAAATAAACAATCACTAAGTTCCTTTCTGTGTCTGAGTTCTTTTATTCAACACAATGTTTGTAAGATCCATCTGCATTACAGTTTGTAATTTTAGCTTGCTCTTTTCATTGCTGTACAGTATTCTATTACATGAACCTATTCCAATTTATCTATCCACGCAATTGATTTGTTTACAGTTTGGGATTATTATTAACATTGCTGATCTGTGTGCATGCATTTATGTATATACCTGGTACTGAAAGTGTTCGGTCATGAGTGAAAGATAGTTTACACTTTATCAGGTAACTTCAAATTGTTTTCTAAAATAGTTGTATCAGCAGGGTATGAAGGTCCAAGTGTTCCTCATCTTCTCTGACATTTATGTGGTCAGTATGATTCATTTTAACCATTTTGGGTGATGTGTACTTGTAAACATTTTAAGTGAAATATGACTTCTCTTTAAAGATCTTGTAAGGCTTTGAAAAAATACTTTCTGGACAATAATTCCTCATATATCTTCATAGACAGATATTGTTTGCTGCAAGGATCTATCCAAATCCTCTACTCTTATGGAAGAATGAGGTTGACTTGGATAATAGGTCAAGAGGATGACTTGTGTTCCTCATAACTGTGAGCTAGAGACAGGGTTCATCTCTGTGTCAGGAGAGCATCTCAGGATCTGTCAACAGCCCTCAGGGAAGCCATTGTTAAAATATGAGATGAGAAAGGGAGAGAGAACATAGCCAGGTTCAAAAGGCCAAAGGAAGGTTGTAGAACCAAACTTTCAGAGAGAGATGGGACCACTTCAGTGCAGGGCAGGTCAGGCAAGGCCCCTTCCAAGCAGGGAGGCTGGGAAGGCAGACAGAGGTTCAGAAACAGCCAGGTTTGCTCAGAGCTTCTCTGCATGAGCCAAGAGGAGGGGCAGGTGAATCAGTCTGCTTTAAACAGACAGAGGCATGGGTCACAAGCAAGATCTGAGGACACGCAAAATAAACAATACCATTTTATGGTCCTTTGATCATCTTACTGATCTAACAATACTATTTGACACACACACACACACACACACACAAAACTAACCCACACCTGTGAAGATCAGTTCGGGTCTCACATGGAAATATTACTATTTTTTTTTCTTTAGGGAGTAGTGTATTGCCCAAATAAATGTCATCATATGTCAACTTACTAACTGCTTTTTAAAATTATTTAAAAGCACAGCATGCTTAATCACATTAGCTGGAAGAACATTTCCATTATCTTCAAAACTGGAAATTATGTATTTTGAGGTTGAGATATTTATGCCTATTAACTAAACATTTAGTCCTTTTGTTGTCATTGTTATGTCTGCTTTTTATTTTACTCACCTGCTTATTAAGAAGAGGCTGTTTAATTTTTCAGCATCAAATGAAATATGCTATGGATTAACTTGCATTTCCCCAATTCATACATTGAAGCCCTAACCCACAAATGTGATGGTAGTTGGAGGTGGAGCCTTTGGGAGGTAATTAGGTTTAGATGATATCATAACGGTGGGGCACCCATGGTGAGATTAGTGCCCTTATAGAAACAGCCACTAGAGGTCTTGCTCTCTCTTTCAGGGAAAAGGTGGTCACCTGCAAACCAGGAAGACAGCACGTTGATCTTGGGCTTCCAGCCTTAAAAACTGTAAGAAAACACAACTCTCTGTTGTTTGAGCCCTCAGGTCTGTGGTATTTTGTTACGGCTGCCCCAACAGACTTGATATGATATATCAGTATTTGAGAGGGTGGAGGAATGCACATGACAATTGACTTCTCAGATAAAACCTTTTGAGTGCAGAAGCCAAGACTTATATGGGTAATATAGCAAAAGAAGGCAAATCAATTAGACATAGTCATGTTTTTTCTAAACATTAATTGATTGGCTTGGGGCATTTATAATTGCAAACTAGTATATAGTAATGCATTGGTTTGGGCTCATTTGTTTTTACATTTTAGGACTTAAATTTTATCCCTGGAAAATACCTGGGCAAGTCAATTGACTGCTTTATAACTCTCTCCATATGTACATCAGGGATAATTCTCTTATCTCACTAGGATATAATCAATCTTTGGATCTATACTCATGGATACAGAATTAGGTACAGTATAATGTCAATAACTCTGATACTTAAGCTTACAGCACTTGATACTGAGGACAACATTATTTGTTTGGGACACGTATATGCAACCCAAAGTTTCTGAAAATCCTTTAACCCTTTTCTCTACATAGTGCTGCCAAGTCATAAAAATACGTTGAATAGTAACAAGTGGAGTAGTGGATAGAAAATTAGCTTGAAAATTCCAGCCAGAGTAATGCCCTAAGTGGATGTGTGTGGAATTGCGGAGTTTTTATAGAGTAAAGGCAAATCACTCATTGTAGCCAATGGTATGACACATCACCCCAAGGTTTCTCAACCTTGGCACTGTTGACTTATTGGGTGGGTTAACTCTTTCTGGGGGTGGAGGGATCCTGTGCATTGTGACATGTTTAACAGCATCCCTAGCCTTTACCCACTAGAGGCCTATAGCATCCCGCCTCCTAATTATAACAAAAAATATATCTGCATAATTTCCAAAAGTTCCATGTGGGGCGATTTTGAGAACCACTGGTCTACAATGATGTTCGTTGTATATAGAAGGTGGACAATAAATGTTAGTTGACCTAAATAACAGAGGAATGAAAGATTAAGCTAAATCTTGATCATTCATGCCTTTTATTCAGTTTTTAATAATTCACAAAAAGAGATGGGTTTTCCTCCACTTAAATTATCAAGAGAAGTAGAACTTGGCAAAATAAGGAAACGTATCATTACATTTAGTCAGTATTCCTTCAAAATTATATAGCGAACATATGAACAATAAAATTGAATCTCTAGATTCTAATTTAGTTCTTCGCCCAAAATTTAGATTGACATTCTATGAGGGAAGCTGGCACATGTAGATTGAGTCTAGTCCCTGCCACTTCATAGGCATGTCACCTTGGACAAGTTGCTTCATCGTTTTAAGCTTCAGTTTCCTTAACTATTAAAAAGTCAGAGGATAAATGTGTACCACTGGGAAATGAGGTTTCTCCTTGAGAGTCAACATCTGTTTATAGCAAAGAAGCACAATAATGTGTGGATAATCTGGACAGTGCTCTTTGTGAAGTAGTTATATTCCTACAATATCCAATTAGGCAGTAATTCTAAGTTCAAAGTTTTTTTTTTCAATATGTAATTCATTAGGATATTTATGCTATTCCTGTGGATTAGCCAGGTCATGCATTTGTCTTGTATAGATTAGGAAATTGAGACTTAGAAGGACACAGAGAGAAAAAGTAACTTGCTCAAGGTGACAGAAAAGAGATCCCCAAGTTATATCTATTGACTTGTATCATGTGAGACCAACCAAGACAGAATTGTAGTATCAGAGAAATCAGTATTTTAATGAGTTAAAAGCCAAAAATGCACCAAAGGGTTCCAATACAAGCATGGTGTACTTAAAAGAATCTCTATCTTCCCTTGGCTTTCTAATCATAAGACCACTGGTGTATAATCACAAAAGCTCTAAAGGGAGCCTGCCTGTGAAATTTCCAAGCTGAAACTTCGATGTATCACTCGCACCATATGAACGGATTCATAAAGATTCCTTTAGGTGTAACCTCCTCTAAGAAGCTGTCCTTGCCTTGCTCAGCACATGTTAGCTGTCCTTATTCTTTGCTGCAATGGGATCGTTTAGGTGTATGTGTTTGGCGGTTGGAGTGTGGTGCACAGACGGTAACGGGAGTGAGAAGAATGCTCCAGGGAGTAATACTTTATATCTAAAGAATGGGCTTAATCACCTGCTCTGCTGTGCCTGTGGAAAGGTGGTCATTTTGTGTGTCTCAAATTCCTGAAATTAACAAATGCCTATAAGAGGTCTACATTTTTAAGAATGTAATTCCACTGAGAAATACAAACAAAATATGTGTCCATTGGTTGCCAGTCCAAATGACTTAGTCAAGGAGTGGCAGATAAAGGAGAAATAGCTTTAATTTAAGACTTTAAGTGTCTTGAGGAGGGGTCTCTGCTCCTCCATCTGTGTTTCCTCTCTGAGTAAAGAGCAGCAATTCCACTCGCTTGCAAATCCGCCCACTTGCTCAACTACTTAAAATATATCAGTAGCTACCTAAATAGCTGTGCCAAATGCTTTATCATACTGCCTATGGTTTTTTTACGTTCTGGTTCAAGCTAATTTTGCCACCTTCAACTTTCACCACCTCCTCTACCCAGAACCTGAAACTTTCAGCTATTCCAATATTTTCAGTCTTCAAACTTGCCGCCTAAACTCAAATGTGAGGATTTGTCATGGCACCTCTTCCTGGAATCATCCCCGCAGCCCCTGACTGGTCACCGCTCCACCTGTGGTGCTCAACACAGATGACATTTCCCCATGAAGTGTGCCCCAGGCCAGCAGGATGTGCTGTATGGTTTCCCTCTATCCCCGCCACATACAATATTCACGCTTGTTTTGATGCTCCTTACTCTGTTATAACTTTCTGCCTGTCTCCCCGCTACCCCCATTTTAGAATAAAGACTATACGCCTGGAAAATAGTAAGCACTCGATCGATATTTGTTGAGCGATAGAAGAAATGAACTCTTCCTCCTTGTCTGTCTAGTACCTCTTTTAAAACCTGGCACCAAATGGTCAATAAATATAATAGTGAATACATAAACAAAATAAGATTCGGAGATTTAAATTTCTGCTAGCAAAAGATTAGTCTTCTGCTTCTGAACCCCACAGTATTTTACATATGTACACATTGGTGTCTGTGTGTGCGTAATTATATGGAGCTTAATTCTGAGAGCAAATGGAATGTGCTGCATATTTTTAATATCCCTAGATATTTATCACCATGACAGGACCATAGCCTGATAAATGCGATGGATAAGTTTAGACAAAGGGCTAAATTTTATTTGGGTTCTTCAAATGTGTTCATAAGATATACACTAAGAAGAATAAATTAGCAAACATCTACTAACTCAGAAGCCAACGTCTAATTTACTATCCAATTCCAGTGGGAAGACTCATTTTAGACTGGGCAAATGACAGGGTGGGAGGAAAGGAAATTATAGTTTTGAGGAAGGCTTGATCATTCTAACTGAGATGCCTCTAACTGGAACCAATTGTTTTACTGAATGAGGACAAATTCAGGACCTCCTGTGCTTGTTTTTGGTGAGATTTTTCTAATAGACTATAAAGTTTCACTGTTACAAAAAGAACAATTCTATATTTCTTTATGATATAATGTTGAACTTCGTCAAGTAATATTTCTGCATGATTAATATGATCATGTGTTTTTACTTCTTTAGATTCTTCTTATGGTGGATTACAATGACTGATTAAAAAGCTGAAGTGGCTTTGAGTTCTCAGGATAAACCACAGCTGGTCATGGTAATCATTTTATATATTACTGAAATTGTTTTGTTAATATTGCTTTGAAGATTTGTTCATTTGGGATATTGGTTTTCCTTTCTTGTACTGTCTTTGGTTTTTGTGTGAGAGTGATACTGGTATGATTGAATATAAAATGTTTGAGGTTGTTTTTTCATCTCTTCTTACATTTTGGAATAGATTGTATAGAATTGGCATTATTTCTTCTTTAAATATCTGGTAGAATTTACCAGTGGAACCATCTGGGCCTAGAGATTGTGTGTGTGTGTGCACACATGCGCTTGCATTTAGAGGTGGGGGGAAGTGGTATATTTAACTACAATGAAATATATCTAGTAGCTAGAGGACTATCCAGATTACCTAATTATTCCTAGGTAACTTTTGGTAATCTGTCTTTTTTGAGGAATTGGTCCATTTCTTCTAAGTTGTCCAATTAACCTTCATAGAACTTTTCGTAGTCTTCTTTATTATACTTTTATGTATTGTACATTGTAGTGATTTTTGAAATATTTCTTATATTGGTAATGCTTTTACTATTTTTTTCTCTTTTCTTAGTTACTCTTGCTAGTTTTGTCAACCTCATTGGTCTTTTCAAGGAACCAGCTTTTGGTTTGATTGTCTTTATTGGTTTTTGCTTTGATATTTATTATTTTCTTTCTTCTATATTATTTACATTTATCTTGCTTATGTTTTTTTTTTTCTAATTCTCTGAGGTAGAAGAATAGATGATGGACTTGGGTCCTTTCTTCTCTTCCTATATGAGCATATTATGATTTGAAATTTCCTTTAAGTACTGCTCAGCTCCATCTCATAAATTATCTGTTGTATTTTCATTTAAATACATGTATTCAGTTTAAAATATTTAAGAAAAATATTGTTTTTGGAGCTTTGTCTTTTACCCATTGATTTTGTAGAATTCTGTTGTTTGATTTTTAAATATTTGGAGATTTTTGAGGGGTTACATTTCTACAATATTGTTGATTTATATTTTAATTCCATAGTAATTAGCAAAACATACTCTGTAAGGCTCTAATTCTTTGAAATTTGTTTAGTTTGATTTATAATGATGAATATGGTCCTTCTCGATGAATGTTTCACTGAGTTTGAGAAGAGTTTGTACTCTGCTGCTGGTGAGTATAGGGTGTTCTAAAATGTCAA
Organism: Neophocaena asiaeorientalis asiaeorientalis; assembly: GCF_003031525.2. Taxonomy (NCBI): domain Eukaryota; kingdom Metazoa; phylum Chordata; class Mammalia; order Artiodactyla; family Phocoenidae; genus Neophocaena; species Neophocaena asiaeorientalis. Next base: position 1,490,932 of record NW_020174434.1, on the reverse strand, counting down.
TTAAATCCAGTTGGTTGATAGTGGCATTCAGTTCTTCTGTAGCCCTGCTGATTTTCTGTCTACCTGCTTCTTCATTTACTGAAGAAAAAAGAGTATTGAAGTCTCTAAATAAAACTGCATATACACACAACAAAGAATTGTGTCACTGTGTCCATGCAGTTTGGGCCTCTATTATTCTTTGGCTCGGTGCATAAAACTTTGCATTATTATTTCTTCTTGGAGAATTGACTCTTTATCATTGTGCAATGTATTAATTTATCCATGATAATTTGAAATTTTTTGAGTCTACTTTGCCCATTATTAATATAACCACTTTAGATTTCTTTTATTTTGTTTATGAATGATATATCTTTGTCTATCTGTTGACTTGCAGTCTTGCTTATCAATATATTTGAAGTGAGCTTCTTATAGATAGAAAGTAGTTGATCATATTTTAAAAATATACTTTTATATAACCTGCCTTTTAATTATTGTGGTGTATGACTTACTTATAATGTATGACTGATACATTTGATTTAGGTCTACCATTCAAATAGTTATTTTTATTTTTCTCCTTTTTTTTTTCATTTCTCTGTTTTCCCATCCTTCTTTACATTATTTTAGCATTTAAAAATAATTTCATTTTAATTCATCTAATGTGATATTTTTCATTATTTCTCTTTGTATTGTTTTTTAGTGTTTTATCTTGTGATTATAATTTACATACTTTTCACAGTCTACTTAGAATCCATATTTTACCACCACTTTAAATACAGTGTAGAAACCTTGCCACCGTATAGATTCCTTTACCCTACATAACACATATGAAATACTTTTGTGTCATGTAAATTAATCTACATACACTGACAATCATATCAGACAATAATATTTTTATTTGCTTTCAAATACTAAACCTTTTGAAGAACTCAGTAGAAGAATAATACATTATATTTCCCCAGATAGTTACTATATTTGCTGTTTTTCCTTCCTTCCTGCTGTCATAACTTTCTAACCATATCACTTCCTTGACCAAGAATCACCTTTAGCAATACTTAAGAATGATCTACTCTCAATGATTTTTTTTTAGTGTTTCTTTATTAAGAATGTCTTTATGTCGTATTAATTCATGGAGAATATATTTGCTAGATATAGAATTTTGGAATTATAGTTCTCTTCTTTCAGCACTTTAAATATACTGTTCCACTTCAGTTTTGCCTTCCAAGGTTTGTGATGAGAAATCTGCAACCACCAAAATTACTGTCCTTCTAGCAAATAATGAATCCATTTTCTTGCTTTTTTATTAACTTTAGTTTAAAGCAATTTGATTGGACTTCTTTTGATTTTACCTGCTTGAATTCAATGAACATCAAACATCTGTATGTTTTTGTCTTTCACCAAATTTGGGAGATTTTCTGTCATTACTTCTTCAACAAAATTGTTTTATACTGCCCTCTTTCCCCTCTCCTGGAACTCTGATGATGTTAATGTTATTTTTTTGCTCTTATCTTACAGGTTTCTGAGACTCTGTTTATTATTTCTGAAAGTATATTTCTAGTAGTTTTTCTTTCCTTTTACATATTCTATCAGTTTTGTCTAGTTTTATTTTATTTTATTTATTTTTTTGCGGTACACAGGCCTCTCACTGCTGTGGCCTCTCCCGTTGTGGAGCACAGGCTCCGGACTCACAGGCTCAGTGGCCATGGCTCACGGGCCTAGCCGCTCTGCGTCATGTAGGATCTTCCCAGACTGGGGCACGAACCCATATCCCTGCATCAGCAGGCGGACTCTCAACCACTGCGCCACAAGGGAAGCCCTGTTATCATTTTTTATAGTTCCAAATTTTTCAATTGGTTCTTCCTGATATCTTCTTTAATAGTTTTTGACAATATTTTCTAAATTAATGTTGTTTTAACTGTGTTCCAGTAGCTCTTTTAGCACTCTTATAATAGGCAGTTTAAGGTCCTTGCTGTATCATTGCAACATCTGTGTCATCTCGTCATTGGGATCTGTCAATTGATTGTCTTTCTTTTATTTTTTTTTTAACCAGTTGAGGTATTTGTGGTTCTTTCTATGATGAGTACCTTTAGATTGCATCCTGTGCATTATGAAACTATGAGACTTGTGTAGTGCTGGTATTTTTGATTCAGTAGGCAACTGACTGGCTTAGTTTCAGGGTCCAAAGTTGTGTTCAGTTTTAAAAGCCTTTTTGGTGCCATTCAGATCTTTCCATGGGTGCATCTCCCAGGGTTCATGTGAGATCTGGAAGAATATCTACCCATAGCTCGTTCCTCAGGGTTTTTGGTCTGCTAATGAGGAACAGATTCCTGCATGTGTCATTTAGAGATGAGCCCCCATGATCATATACGATGTTATAGGGTCACTGCCCTATCTCCCTGGTTCCTTCTCATTTCCTGGGGCCCCCCCTTTGCTCCTTCAGCTATTGATTTAGACTTTATTTATCCTGCTCTACCACACTTCTTCCAACGGCACCCACTTTTGGTGCCAAACAGTGGAAACACAGAGACAGAAAAGAAGCAGCAAGTTTACCCCACTCCCTTGAACCACATCTCCTCCCATTGGGGTGAAGGGCTGTCCTTCTGAGTTTCACTTACTCACCTCCTCCCCACCCCCGGACAGCTGTCCCAGGCAAAGAGCCACTTTCCCACCCCTCACATCCATGCTCTCTTTCTCCATCAATTTCCACTTCTGGATTTCTAGGTGCCTTGACTCCCAGCTGGAAAATCCAAAAAGAGAAGCAAAACTTTAAACTCGCTGCCAGCTCAGTGTGGCATTCTTCTTCAAGTCACTTGCTACTGTTCACTTTATCGAGTCCTCAGATAGCTGTTTCAGGGATTTGTTCCCAGTTCACAGGTGCATTCAATGGAAAAGACCAAGTGAAATGTGCTTACTTCTTTTCTGGAACCAGAACTCTAAATATCACTTCTGAGATATATTTTATACTTAGTGAATACTAAGTATGTTTATCCTGGGTCAAGCACAAGTCTAGAAAGGAAGAGCAACTGTGCTATTAGTCTGTAAAGATTTCCTGTAGCTATGAAGTCAAAAGCATTGACCAGAAAGTTTTTATTCAGATTGACATACTACAGGGCATAGTCCACCAGTTTTATTTTTCTGTCACTGGAAATAGGGAAATTAAATAAGTCTACTTATTTAGATGCTCACAAAGGTAGTAACTAATAGAAACATTCAAGTAATATCCTTAGTTTTTACTTAGTGTCAGTTTTTTCATTTTCACATTGTTATATTTATTCAGACTGTGATATTTTATTACCTCTTTATGTAAAGCCATACATGAGTAACATCTTGAGGATCTTGGCTCCATGTAAACATTTCCATTTCCTAGAGAATCTACTCTCTTCCTTCAGTCATAAAGTAGGAACAGCATAACTGTGCACATGATCATTTTTTTCTTGGTCTCCAGGAAATATGATGCCAAAGTTAATACTAACTTAAAATACATAATATGTCCTATGATTTTAGTATTTACATCCTCCATTTATAGGATGTAAGTTGGTCTGATTAAATTTCCATTTTTCTATATTGATAGATAAAAATTTTATATTCACATCTTTTACAAAATTTACAGAATTTACCTAGAAAATTATAGATAAAAAATAAAGCTGTCGATTTTGTGAAGAGGCGAAGGCTGAGCAGTTGCGGCTGCGTTGCGGACCTCGAGCAGCAGTCGGCTTCTCCGCGTAGATCTCAGGAGTAGGAGATTCAGAATCGAATCTCTTCTCCCTTCCCCCCACCCCCAGTTACAAATCACTTTAAATATATAAATTAGTGGAACTTGCTTGAGTGAGATTTCTTTGATCTTCAGCTACATTTTTCAGCTTTGTGAGGCACCTTACCATCAAAGACAATGGCCAGCAATGTTACCAACAATGTTACCATCCTTGCTTCATGAACTCTCTTGTATTCATTGGGAATCTCAATACTCTTGTGGTCAAGAAATCTGATGTGGAGGCAATCTTCTCGAAATATGGCAAAATCGTGGGTTGCTCTGTTCATGAGGGTGTTGCCTTCGTTCAGTATGTTAATGAGAGAAATGCTTGGGCTGCTGTGGCAGGAGAGGATGGCAGAATGATTGATGGCCAGGTTTTAGATATTAATCTGGCCACAGAGCCAAAAGTGAACCGAGGAAACTCAGGTGTGAAACGATCTGCAGTGGAGATAATATGGATGAGTACCAGAACACCCTTCTCCGTCCCCTCTACTCAGCTCCTCTTTTGACTTGGATTATGACTTTCAACGGGATTATTATTACAGGATGTACTGTTACCCAGCATGTGTTCCTCCTCCTCCTCCTATTGCTCGGGCTGTAGTGCCCTCAAAAGGCCAGCGTGTATCAAGAAACACCTCACAAAGGGGAAAAAGTGGCTTCAATTCTAAGAGTGGACAGCGGGGATCTTCTTCTAAGTCTGGAAAGTTGAAAGGTGATGACCTTCAGACCATTAAGAAGTAATTGACCCAGATAAAACAAAAAGTGGATTCTCTACTGGAAAGCCTGGAAAAAATCGAGAAGGAACAGAGCAAACAAGGAGTAGAGGTGAAGAATGATAAGTCAGAAGAGGAGCAGAGCAGCAGCTCCCTGAAGAAAGATGAGACTAATGTGAAGATGGAGTCTGAGGGGGTGCAGATGACTCTGCTGAGAAGGGGGACCTACTGTATGATGATGATAATGAAGATGGGGGGATGACCAGCTGGAGTTGATCAAGGCTGATGAAAAAGAGGCTGAGGAAGGAGAGGATGACAGAGACAGCGCCAATGGCGAGGATGACTCTTTTTTTTTTTTTTTTTTTGCGGTATGTGAGCCTTTCACTGTTGTGGCCTCTCCCATTGCGGAACACAGGCTCCAGACGTGCAAGCTCAGTGGCCATGGCTCACGGGCCTAGCCGCTCTGTGACATGTGGGATCTTCCCAGACCGGGGCATGAACCCGTGTCCCCTGCATTGTCAGGTGGACTCAACCACTGCGCCACCAGGGAAGCCCGAGGATAACTCTTAGGCACATAGTGGGGTTTAGAAACCTTGTCCTATTATTTCTTTACCTAGGCACTTGTCTACGATCAAAATTTTCACCAGATCCTCTCCCCTGGTATCTTCAGCACATGCTCACTGTTGTCCCCATCCTTGTCCTTCCCATGTTCATTAATTCACATTGCCCTGTGCCTAGTCCCATTTTCACTTCCTTTGATGCTCCTAGTAGTTATGTTAAGTCTTACCCTGTAATTTTTGCTTTTAATTTTGATACTTCTTTATGACTTAACAATAAAAAGGTTGTATGTATGAGTTCAGTAGCTGCTTCCCTAACTACAAAGGCAGTCTCATTAGTTGAGTAGCACCTGAGAGCAGCTTTGAATTAGAGGTATGTGGGTTATACCCCACATAAGAGTGCTGTGTGGGGCTGTTCAACACAAATGTAACAATGTATTTTTGTGAATGAGAGTTGGCATGTCAAATGGATCCTCTAGAAAAATAATTAGTATAATAGTCTTAAGATTTGTTTTCTAAAGTTGATACTGTGGGTTATTTTTGTGAATAGCCTGATGTTTGGGACCTTTTTTCCTCAAAATAAACAAGTCCTTATTAAACCAGAAATTTGGAGAAAAATTAAACACCCTGGTTTTTTATTATTGTAGTTAAAACAAATAAATAAAGCTGTCAAGAAACTTACATCCTATTGTCCAATTTTTCCATGCATCCATACAATGAGGAAAAAGGAATCAATCAATTGCAGATATAACTTTACCTTCACCCAGGACGCCCTTTTTCATGAAAGTTTCAATTCAACACTTTATCTATATTTTCATTCAGCCTCAAATTTCACTTGTGCATATTTAACATCTAAATCCATTATACTTTTTATCGGACTACTTATATATTTAAAAGCTGAAATGTAAAGTTCTTACAACTCAGACAGTTTTGAATTGCTTGTAAATTCCACTTGAGGATATATATATATATACAGTTTGGGAAAACCATAAAAAATCCAAAGTTTCCCCTAATTAGTTCCATAGAGAATCACTACAACAAACAAAAGCATAGAATTTTAATCTCTCAGATGCCATTTAACAGTATCCTAATAAAGTGTTATGTATTTTCAATACTGTTTTAAAGAGAACACAGATGAATTATTTGGTTGCAACCAAGAGACTGACACAAGGACAATGTTTAAATAAACATTGTATCAAAAAGAGGTGTGCTAATAGAAAGTGGTTACCCTACCTCTATACGATTATGTTTACTTTTCCTCTCTTTGGAAATTTACAAAATTTGTGTTTGACAGCTTTTTAAATTTTTCACTGAATAGAAATTTGAATTTCTAATTACAAAAATTGAACTGAAATGAACTCTCCCATGTGCTGTGTAATGTTGCATATTCACCTTTTATTTTAAAAAGCAAAGTCCAGGTTCAGTGGCCTGCAGTGGGAGTTTGATAATCAGTTCCTTACCCTTTAAATCAATTTTCAGGCCATGTCTCTGAATGCAGGCAAAAATAGTCAATCTGTGTGAATTCCAGCGTCTATTTCTCCCCTACCCTAAATATCGAGGTCATTTGCTAGAGAATAGGAAGGGAATTGGGAATGTGGATGTGTGTAGTACGTGTGGTGGGGGAGGAGCTGGAGTTGGCTAAAATTGCATAGATGATTGTCCCGAAGCTATAAACTTCCTTTGTCAGTGGAGATGGCTACCTAAATTGATTACTGGTTTCCATGACAGCCAATTTAGATAATTTGAGCCTTCCACAGCATGGATTTTAAGGGTCGAATTATTTAAAAAATTACCCAGTTTTCTCTTCCACAGTTATCACCTCAGATATTAGTTGTTATAGTGTAGAGATTACTTCTTTATGAAAAAAATATTGAAAATGCATTCCCACAGAAGTATTAACATGTCAAATTTTAGGCACACGTATTCCTGAAGAATTTTTTTTTTTTCTGTTCCACACCTGCATAGAATTGAATTTTAAAGTGATTGTTTTGTTGTTGATGCCTTTTACAAAGGTAGACAATGTTTCTTATTTGTAAAGAGAATCAAGCAAAGTCCACAGAAATATTGAAATGGAAGATCTTTCTGATAATTTTGGCATTTCCTGATACATCCCAATGGCCACTTTATAAACTGTTATCCTCTTGCATGACATGAAACTAGCTTGCTTCTAACTTAACTCCTGTGAACTGTGATTCGCTTTTCTAAATAGCAATGTAATTCCACATTTAATAGAATGTTTGGTGGTCATGTGAGCCTGATAATGCTAAATATTATCACTATTTTTAGATTCTGTATTCAGAACATACAGGGCATATATTCTGTAAAATGATTCTTTAGGAGGCTATTTGAGGAAAATCTTGTGCCTTAAAGGTGTGTTTTCCCAGGAGCTCTATACAATTTAACTCAATTTTGTTAAACAACGGCTCATAAGTTTCAGGGGATATCTGGAACTGTGGGAAGAGTAGGCTGACCATCAATGCTTATGTACATGTGACCTCATGACCTTCAGGGAGAAGCCCATCCACATGCACATATTTGTTCTGAGGAACCGGATGTTGGGCAAAAAGGACACATGGATTTGAACATAGTCCTTTGTGTGTCACTCTGACTGTCTCCAATTCCTGACCTCCAGGTTTATGCCTGAATACTAGAGCAAAAAACTGTCAACAAGAGGTTATAATATGCACACTAACATACTAAAAGTCATATAGACGGAAAGCTAACAAAAGAGAAGAAAATTGTAAAAAGATCCAAAAAGAGGAAAAAGGAAACAAAGAATAGAAATTTAAAAAATAGGAATATAGCAGAATTTAAATCTAACTACAGCAACCATTACATGAATATAATGGGACTAAATACTTCAATTAAAAGTCAGAAATCATCAGTTTGGATAATAAAGCAAGACTTGACTTCATGCTGCTTACGAGAATTGTACTATATTATAATTATACTAATAGGTTAAATGAAATTGGATGGGAAAAAATATAACACACTAACAGTATTCAAAAAAAAAGCTGGAAGGACAATGTTAATATTTGTCAATTTCAGATCAAATAATTTTTCAGAGGTATAGAAGTCATTTCATAATGACAAGTGTGTCAATTCATCAAGAGAAAATAATATCCTCAAACATTTGTGAACTTAATTACAGAGCTTCAAAATACATGAAGCAAAAACCAATGCAACTGCAAGAAGAAATAGACAACTGCAAATTTATAGCAGGAGATTTCAGCACCCCTCTTAACTACTGACGTAACAGTTAGTCAAAAAATTGATAAAAAATAATGAATGACTCAACTCCATCAAATAATTTGACCTAACTGATTTATAGAACATTCCATTCAATAATAGCAAAGCATATATTCTTTTCATGTGTATGTGAGACATTTATTAAGATAGATTATTTCCTGGGCTGTAGAAAACTTAATTCATACAAAAGTATATTCACTGAATACATTTGATTGTCAGAATTCAGTAACAATATGATACCTTGTTATCCCCCAAATTTGGAAAACAACACTGTTAAATAACTCCACGGGTCAACAAAGAAATCAAAGAGAATATTATAAAGATTGTGAATTGAATGAAATTGAAAACATATCACATCAACATTTGTGGCATGTTGATAAAGCAATATTTAGAGGGATATTTATAACACTAAATGACTATTTTAGAATATAAGAAATATATCAATCCAATAAGCATACATTGGACTTCAAGAAACTAGGAAAAAAGGTCAAAGAAAATCAAAACCAAGCAGAATAAAGGAAATAATAAGGATCACAGGAGAAATCAATAACTTTGCAAACAGAAAAAAGTAGCAAAACTCAATGAAAAAAATTGGCTCATTGAGAAGATCAATATTACCGAAAAATCTCTAGCAAGACTGACCAGAAAAAAAGAGAAGGAAGACACAAATTATCAATAGCAGGAAGTGGAGAGATGACATCAATGTACATCTTATGGACAATTAAAGGATAATTAAAAGGATATTCTGAACAAAATTTTAACAATCAATATGATAACTTGAAAGGAATAGACACATTTCTTAAAAACATGAGCTGCTAAAATTCACTCAAGAAAAATAGAAAACCTGAATACCTTATAGTTAATAAAGAAGTTGAATTGAATTTTTACTTAAAAAGTCTTCTATGAAGAAAACTACATGCTCACATGCCATCACTGTTAGTTCTACCGAACAGTTAAGGAAGAAATAATACCAACCTACACAAATATTTCTAGCAAATGGAAGAAGTGAAGATGCTTCCCAATGCATTTTTAAGGCCAGCTTTAATCAAATACCAAAGTGGCAAAGAGAAGGACGAGAAAGAAAAACCAAATGAAACAACGGACCATCTATGTTACAAACATAGATGCAATAATTCTAAAACAAATTTTAGAAAATTAAACAATATATAAATCCAACAATATATAAAATGACACTGAGATTTATCCCAGGAATGCACAGTTGATTTATCATTCATAAATCAATGAATATAGTTAACTTCCAATCAATATTGCACTGGAGGTTGTATGTAGCAAGGGCAACAAGGCAAGAAAAAGAAAAGGGATATAGATTGAAAGGAGAGAAGTAAAACTCTTTATTTGCAGATGGCCTAATTGTTTATTTAAAATATAAACAGCTCAAGAAAGCTAGAAGTAGGGCTTTGAAGCTACAGTAACATATAACAAAATGACCTCAATTTTGCTTAGTTTTTGAAGAGTTTAAAATAAATCAAAGTAGAGTTGTCTCTAACACATATAGAGCTTGATAGTCTTCACTCTTTTCAGTACAACAAGAAAAGAAGCTGAAAAAAATGAAAATCCATTAATTTTTTGGACCTGGCAACTAAACAATGTTGCTTGCCATCTGCCTATACAAGGGTTGAGTCACTAGCCACTGCAATCTCTGACCTTTAACATACCCTGAAAGGAGTTCAGGGCTGAGATCAGAAATGAGGCATCTGTGCTCTGGGAAAAACTGGCAAAACAGGTCTTCAGATAGTTAGATATTTTCAGATTTTATAAGCCCAATTTCTTGCATCTTCTCATATCTAGAAAAGCACTAAAGTCATTAATGGAGACATCTATTCCTTGTAGCAACTTTCTACTGAGATGTGTGCTTCATTGCATGCACCACCTTCACCAAAATCATATATATACTGACTTCCCCTATTACCTCTTTGGAGCTATTCCTCAGAACTATCTGAGATGCTATCTCCTGGGCTATAGTCCTCATTTTGCCTCGTGTAAAACTTAACACACATCTCTCACATTGTGCTTTTTTTTTTGTTCAGTCAACAGATCTATCAGGGAAATGGGGTCACAGGGCAAACAGTTATCTTGAAATTTGGACAGACATGTGAATATAGAGAATCTCATCAGAGATTATTTTATCAGGAGCAGGAATTGCTAAAGCCATGAACTGGTAGAAACACTTCACTTTAATTTTGAGGAATTGCTGGAGGCTGAATGTGGTCTCACTTTAGAGTGAAAACTCCTGGGAGTCCAGTCATAGGAGGACACTCACATTTTCATGAGTTTTATTTCCAGAAACCCCACCAGGTTCTCATGGTTAAAACTTAAGAAAAATCCTCTCTTGCTTCTGTCAGGGGAAGGAGAAAAGAAAATATTTTAAAATACTCTTAGAGCATTATCAATAACAAAGGCAAACCCTCCAAGGAAAAAGATATTACCAGATCCTTACCAACCAGGTGCAAGGGCAATTATCCAATCTAGCTCCCTCTAGCCTTCCTGTCTCACCAAAGGGAAGGATAAAAATGTTAAGAAAAACTTCTGAAGATCTCAGCACAGGGACATAAGCCCATCAACAGACTTAGATGTAATCATAAGATTATAGAATTCATCTACCCCCTCACTCTCATACCTTAACATCACATCAACAAGGTTTCAATAAAATAGCAGTGAATTATAGCAGAATTTGCTGCAAGACATAAACTCTATTAAGAAGGAGCTCTCAGGAAACTAAGCAACAGTGGGAGCAAAAACAAGGAAAAAGGAACTGAAAAACAAGTCTGAAGAGAGAAAATAAGTATTGGAGACAGACTCAGATATAACACAGATTTTGGGTTATCAGTGTGCAGTAAAGATTTGCTAGATCAGAAGTCTGGTCTCTGTCCTCAGCTACCTCTAAGCCCTTGGAAGTTCTTAGTGATGGAAGTGTCTTTGTTACACATGATGAGTCCCTCAGACCACACCTGATTGGTTATGCTAATAAGGTGAATCATGCCAAGTCCCTCAGACCACAGACTGTCAGTGTGACCTCTAAGGAGGGGTGGACAGAAAACCAGGTTGGCAATACTTCAAGGTGATGTGCAGGTACATGTGGTTGCCAGGATGGGAGTAAGTCCTGAAGACAATGGAAGCTTTGTGTTAGAAACCCCCCTGGACTCTACCCTATGCACCTTTTAGCTGGTTCTAATTTGTATCTTCACTCTGTAATTAATGATGTCTATGAGTATAATAGCTTTCAGTGAGTTCTGTGTTTCTGGTGAGATGAAGTGGAGGGTGGACTTGCAGTAGGTATCAGAAGTGAGAGTGGTCTTCTGTGGACACTTCCCTCTGACTTTAAAGTTGGACCCTAACTCCTTGCAGTTGGGGTCAGAACTCTCAAACTCAGTTGGCTGGAGGACTGTGATTTGACCTCACAGTCTGACCAACTCTGGGTAATCAGATAGGAAACTTAAAAATGACTATCATTAATATGTTAAGGCCTCTATTGGAAAAAGCAGAGAATATGTGATAAAAGATGGGCAACATTAAGCAAAAAGGAATTTTAAGAAAGAATCAAAAGGGAAAACTAAAAATGAAAAATACTGTAATGGAAATTAATTATGCTTTTGTGGGGTTCATCGGTAGACTAGACATGGCTGACACAAGGATCAGTGAACTTGAAGACAGGTCAGTAGCAACTTCCCAAACTAAAAAGTAAAGAAAATAAACTGAAATAAAAAAAGAACAAAATATCCAAGGACTGTGGGACAATTGCAAAAGGTATAACATATGGGAAATGGAATATCAAAAGAAGAAGAAAGGAAAAATGGAACTAATAAATATTTGAAGTAATAGCTGACAATGTTTTTAAATTAATGACATATATTAAACCACCTTAGACCCAGTAAGCTTGGGTCTATAAACATCATATTAAAATTTCAAAAAACCAAAGACAAAGAGAAAATCTTATAAGAAGCCAAAGGGGGGGAAAAATCAATTTATCTGTAGAGAAACAAGGATAAATATTGTATGAGACTTCCTGTCAGAAAACACTTAAGCAAGAAGAGAGTAGAGTGAAATATTGAAAGTGTTGAAAGAAAAAAAATTCTATATAAAATGAAATTATCCTTCAAAAGTGAAAAAGAAATACTTTCTCAAACAAAAACTGAGGGATCTCATCACTAGCAGCATAACCCTATCCCCCTGCCCCCCAAAAAAAGAGTTAAAAAGACTTCTTCATTCAGAAGAAAAATAATATAAGCCAGACATTTTTATCTATATAAAGAAAGGAAGAACATCAGAGAGCAAATATATGAAGAAAAATAAAGTATTGTATATTTATTATACTTAATTGACCTAATAAAGAACTGTTCAAAGTAATACTAGCAATAGTGTGTTGGTGTTTATGGCATATGCATATGTGAAATGAATAACAACAATGCTGTAAGGGACAGAAGAGGAAATGAGAATACTTGTAAGACACTTCAATTACACATGAACTGAAATAGTGTTAACTGAAGGTATATATATAAATCTAGTAAAAACTCATAACTTCAAAACTTTAAACTTTAAGAAGAGTATAGTTGATATGCTGGGAGAAGAGAGAGAAAGTCATCAAATAAAAGTTCAACTAAAAACCAGAGAAGGTAGAAAAAGAGGGGAAGATGGAAAAAGGAAGGAAACAAAGTGGAAGCATGCAACAAATAGAAAACAACTGCAAAATTCTAGATATTAAGCCAACCAAATCAATTATCACTTTAATTATTATCTAAGCACTTCAATCAAAAAAACAGTGATTGTCAAGGTGGATAAAATACTAGATCCAACTATATGTTGTCTTTGAGAGACCTGCTTTAAATATAAAGACATAGATAGGAAAAAGGAAAGAGATAGAAAAAAATATATCCCGAAAAATCTAATCAAAATAAATTTGGAGTAGCTCACTTAGTTTCAGACAAAATAGACTTCATAATAAGGAAGATTACAGGGATAAAGAAAAGGGTCAGTTCTCAAGGAGACACTTCAATCCTTGGAATGTATGCATCTAAAAACAGAATCAAAATATGGGAGACAAAAACTGAGATCTTCAAGAAAAAAAATAACAGACAAATTCACTAAGGAATTTGGAGACTTCCATCCCCTTTTTTCTGTAACTGATACATACGGTAGGCAGAAAATCCATAAGGATTTAGTTGAACTAAACAGTATCATTAATCAATTTGATCTAATTGACATATACAGAACATTTCATCCAAGAATAGATGAATACACAATCTGCTCAAGCTCTCATGGAATATTCACCAAAAAACAAAAACCAATACAGGGCCATAGAGCACACTCTAACACATTTAAAAGAATAGAAATCATAAGGAATAAGAACATTTTGGAATTAAGCTAGAAATCCATAACAGAAAGATAACTGGAAAATCCCAAGTTCTAGGAGATCGAACAAAGCACTTCTATAATAACACTTCATCAAATAAGTCTCAAGAGAAATTTTTTTAAAAATTAGAGATAAGTGAAAATAAAAAATCATTTATAAAAATTTGTCAGATGTCTGAACTTGCCCAACCTTCAGTTTCTGACAATAAAATGAATGCAATACTATAATCATATCTATTCCAAAGGGTTGTTGGGAAGATTATAAGATGATGCATGTAGCTGGCATACAGTGAAGTTTTAATAAGTATTATAAATATAATAGTATTGATAAAAATCTTTCAAGCTTCTGGGGAGATTGAGACTTGAACAATCATTCATTCAACATGCCTTCTGTACCTACTCTGTATCAGGTCCCGGTTCTAAAGAGATAAGACACACTATGTCCTCTTGACTCTCAAAGACGCTTAGTGTCTGGAGGGAAGATAGCAGTGCAGTCAATGCAGCAGAAAAGGAGGCACGTACAAGATGATTCAGAGGCTTGGTGATAAAGGCAGTTCATTGGTGAGGATGTTATGGGCTGAAAGAAAAACACAACTCAAATTGTCTTAAGTAATTTGAAAATTTATTATTGTACATGACAGTGTCAAGAGACTCTACCACCCAGTGATTACATCAAGGACCCAGATTCTTTCAATCTTTATGCTATAATAGTGTTGGCTTCATTTTCAGACTGTTAGTAAGGAGAAACAATATTCAAGCACATCCAAATATGATAATGTGTAGAAGAAGAAAAGATTTAAAAAAATTCTTTATCTCCTTATAGGAGCAAATAAAGTTTTTCTGGAAGTCCACTAGCCAACTTCTCTAATCTCGTTGGCCAGACATGGGTTATGCGGCTATCCTGTACAAATCACTGCAAGAAGAATGAAATTACCCTTAGAATCTGGAGCAGGGATGAGATTAGCCTCCCTCTAGGCACATGGATGCATGGGGAAGTGTAGAAAACTAAATCAAATCCCAATCAAAATCCCAGCAAGCTATTTTATAAATACTGACAAACTGATTCTAAAGTTGATATTTAACAAGGCTAAAGACACATAGCAGCCAACACAGTACTAAAAATGGTGGAGTCGGCTTCCCTGGTGGCACACTGGTTGAGAGTCCACCTGCCGATGCAGGGGACACGGGTTCATGCTCTGGTCTGGGAAGATCCCACATGCCACGGAGCGGCTGGGCCCGTGAGCCATGGTCGCTAAGCCTGCGCGTCCGGAGCCTGCGCTCCGCAACAGGAGATGGTGGAGTACTTGAAACCAATCAGTGTAATCTATCATATCAATAAGCTAGAGAAGAAAAAATATATATTAGTTGATACAAAACAAGCATTTGAAAAACAAAACACCCATTCATGACAAAAACAGAAAACTAGAAATATAGGGGAACTTGTTAAAGAAGATCTCCAAAAAATGCTTACAGATAACATTATCACTAAATGGTGAGAAACAGGATATCTTCTCAATATCAAAAACAAGGCAAGATATCCTTTCTCACAGTTCCTATTCAACATCACATGGGATGCTATGTAGTATAATCAGACAATAAAAGGAAATAAAAGATATTCAGATTGGGAAGGAAGAAATAAAACTGTCTTTGTTAGCAGATGACACAATTCTCTACCTAGAAAACCCCAAAGAATCAACAAAAGAACCTTAAAACTAATAAGCAAATATAGCAAGTTCACAGGATACCAAGATAATATACAAAGGTCAATTGCTTTCCTTTGTGCTGGTAGTGAACAACTGGAATTTGAAATTTAAAAAAACCCACAATACTGTTTAAAATAGCACCCAAAAAATGAAGTACTTAGGTATAAATATAATAAAATATATACAAGATCTATATGAAGAAATCTACAAAATTCTGACTGTAGAAATCCAAAAAGGTCTAAATAAATTGAGAGATAGTTATGGATTGGAAGACTCAGTATTGTTAAGATGTCAATTCTTTCCAACTGATCCATAGATTCAGTATAATCCCAATCAAAATCCCAGCGAGCTATTTTGTAAATATTGACAAAGTGGTTATAAAGTTGGAATGAAAAGACTAAACACACAGAATAGGCAACATAATACTAAGAAAGAAAAGTATTAGAGGATTGTCCATACCAGACTTCAAGACTTACTGTGAGTATACAGTGATCAAGACATTGCAGTGTTGGTGAAAGAAAAGAGACAGAATCACTGCTTATTGGAACAGAACAGAGCCGATAAATAGACCCACACATATTTGGTCAAATGATCTTTGACAGTGGTGCGAAGACAATTCAATAAAGAAAAGTTTATCTTTTGAAAAAATGGTGCTGGAAAAAAAGGATGCCCCTAAGCCAAAAAAAAAAAAAAAAAAGAAAAAGAAAAATGTAGATTCAGCCTTAAATCTTTTATTAAAATCAACTCAATCAGACACCTGAATATAAAAGTAAAAGTCTATAGAACCACTATAATAAAGCTAAGAGAAAATCTTGGGTTTGATGGTAAATTTACATTATAACACCAAAAGCATGATCCATGAAAGAAAAATACTGATAAATTGGATTGTATTAAAATTGAGAACTTCTAATCCACAAAAGACACAGTTAAGAGAATAAAAGAAAAAAAAAAAACATAGACTGTGAAAGAATATTTGCAAAATGCACATTTGGTCAAGTAACTGAAGCAAAATCTTTAAAGAGCTAGCTATTTGTATCAAATAAGCTATCAAGAAAAACACTCAGGGCTTCCCTGGTGGCCCAGTGGTTGAGAGTCCGCCTGCCGATGCAAGGGACACGGGTTCGTGCCCTGGTCCGGGAAGATCCCACCTGCCGTGGAGCGGCTGGGCCCATGAGCTATGGCCGCTGGGCCTGTGTGTCCGGAGCCTGTGCTCCACAACGGGAGAGGCCACAACAGTGAGAGGCCCACGTACCGCAAAAAAAAAAAAAAAGAAAAAGAAAAAGAAAAATATTCAGAGGAATCCTAAGTGAACATTGTTAAGTAGCCAGTAGGAAAAGGTTATACACCCTGTGTTGCCAATCATATGGAATTCTGGAAAAGGCAAAATCACAGACCTTAAAAGTACCAGTAGTTGCGAGGTGTCCAAGGAGAGAATAGAAAGATAAAGATGTGAAGCACCAGGGAATTTTAGGTCGTGTAACTATCTGTATGGTTTCATAATGATGGATACATAACATGCATTTGTGAACATGTGTAGCATTTTATAGCACAAAAAGTGAACATTATTGTATGCAAGTTAAAATAAAAATAAGTTAAAATGTTGGGGGATTATAGAAAGGACTGCAGACTGTGACAAGAGAACCTAATATGGCTATAAATAAAGCAACTTCAAGAAGGAAGTGTAGAGGAAAGGTGCTGGCTTATATAACTTTGGAAGTGAGTGAAATCTGTTAAAGTGAAGGCAAAGGGAACTGCACATAACACTGTATTCCAGTTGATAGAGTTGTTTCCCACAGGAGTACTGGATAGCAATTCTCATACTACTGTGGAGGTACATAGGAGTTGAACACTTAAGGAAATAGACAGAAGATGGTAGGAGAGGGAATTTACAGACATGCAAGGATGGGAGGCTAAAATGATCCAAGTGGAAATGGATTAAAGTTGGAGACATCAGTGAGAACTCAGTGTAATTACAGATGGTTACATATGGAAATAGTTATAGCTATTTATATATACACAGGTTAATAGATGCACATATATTCCTTTGCTCTAAAGGACTAAAAGAAACAACTCTTCAGGAGCAAGGAGCCACCTCATGCCCAGATCTTTGTTTCTAATGCCTATCTCCAAAAAGAGAAACCAAAGCTTCCTGGAGAAATGACTGATTCCAGGACTGGGCCAGGAAGCATGCAAGACAAGCGTGGTTGGAACCTCCTGCAGTGTCAGGAAGCAAGGAAGTTCCCAAACAGAACAATGAAAACTCACACTGATGGGACATGTCAGAGGGGTCAGGGGCCACACAGAGAGCCCCATGGCTGGAATGGTCTGTGTCACAAATCCAGTAAAGTCATATTAGGTTATAACTCGTGTAGACTAAATATTCATGAGTCCATGCTGATCTAAATAAATGACTTAATAAATTAATCAATGAGGAAGGAGGGATAAACCTCCCATGCAGAAGAATTCCAAATAATTTATATAGCTATTCAGCCCTAAAGAAGAGAGATCACAACTCCAACTCTTCAAGTGTGAGCTGCACAGAGACTTCCTTCTGAAGAGGAATCCAGGGGGAGAGGGGTGGTTTGAGTAACTTTACAGTAACAACCTGACAACCACCACTTCAGACAAGTTATCCAAGTCGACATCAAAGTTCATAAATTATGTTGCTATTATGTGTCCTTGACGTAATATGATGAAAATGGCACTTTATTCCTGTGATTTTCCTCCTCAAATCTCAGAGCCCCAGTCAAACCATAAGTAAAACACCAGACAAATCCTACCAGAGGAAAATCCTACAGCATCCCTGACCAGAGCTCCTCAAAACGATCAAGTTCATGAAGGACAAGAGGAAATATGAAACACTGCTGCAGTCAGGAGGGGCTTAAGGGGAGACGAGAGCTGGATACAGTGTGTTGTGCTGCATAAATCCTGGAACAAAAAAAGGACAGTTTGGTGAAAACTGAGGAACTGTGAATACAGTATGGACTATTGTTAATAATACTTTATCAGTATCTTTTCATTAATTATAACAAATGTAGCAAAGTAATGTAAAGTATTAATACAGGGGAAACTCTGTATGACTATATGGGAACTCTCTGTACTATCTTCCCAATTTTTCTGTAAATCTAATACTCCTCTGAAAAATAAAGCCTAATTTAAAAATAACCACAAAATAACCATGCTGCCGTACTTTTCTCTAGCAGCTTTTTCCAGCTATGTCTCATTAATTGAAGCTATATCATAGTTTTCTCTTCCTTTAAATTTTGATATTTATTCCGTGGAGCTGTTGGGAGGATTAAAACTTCACAGTGCAGTCCCTGACATAGAGTAGATTGCCGATAATTATTCCTATGCTCCCACAGCTAAAGCCATTCTAGAGCTGATATTTGAGAATGGCCACCAGGGCCACAGGGAAAGAACAATTTCATGTATTATGTTGAGATATAGATTTTGAACAAAATGTTGCTTGAAAGCACAATCACCTATCGCATTAATTTGATTTATGTATTCATTTATTTTTTTTCAAACAGCAAATTTGTAGCAACTACCTTGGAAACTTTGACAGGCTTCTGAACCACTAAAGGAGGTAGCAGAATGTAATGTTAATAAAATATATTTCAGAATCAGGGAGATTTGGATTCAAATCAAACTATGCTGTGTAGTATCTTGTGCTTTCGAATAAGTTACTTAAACTCTCTAGGTCTCAGCTTTCTCAACTTAAAACAAAGAATATTTTTTATAGCCTTAGTGTGAAAATTAAATGAAGTAATGCTTAGTAGGTATTTAGCACAGTCCTTGGCATATGGTAAAGTGACAATATGCTGTTGTTGTTTATTATTATTCATATATAAGTTCATGAGTCCTAAGTGTCTCCATTAATATTTTAGAATTACAAGAATCTAAAATAATTATTTATATTATAGCTCAGGGAACTCTGCTCAATGCTCTGTAATAACCTAAATGGGAAAAGAATTTGAAAAATAATAGATACATGTATATGTATCACTGAATCACTTTGCTGCACACCTGAAACTAACACAACATTGTTAATCAACTGTACTCCCATATAAAATAAAAATTAAAAAAATAAAATATTTATGACATTTTATATTATAAATGTGGGAATGAAGTGGATTTTCAAAAGTTCTAAAACTAGATAATAATTATGGAACTAGAACTAGAATACCAGGTCTCTTTTCTTCCAGACAAGTGATCTCTCTTTAAAAAAAAAAAAGTATTGAACAATTTTGGCTCAATTATGGTTTAGAAACCACACAGGTGGTTCTCTGTTAGATAAACTCTGGGATTAGTTTCCTATGATCCCAACTTTTCTACATTCACAAAAGAATGAATATAACACAGAAAGAAATACCGTGCATCTCGT
The DNA here is from genome assembly GCF_003031525.2 of Neophocaena asiaeorientalis asiaeorientalis. Taxonomy (NCBI): domain Eukaryota; kingdom Metazoa; phylum Chordata; class Mammalia; order Artiodactyla; family Phocoenidae; genus Neophocaena; species Neophocaena asiaeorientalis. The sequence goes on along the minus strand of NW_020174434.1, from coordinate 1,471,232 downwards.
TCCACAGAGCCTGTTCTAATACTCCCCATGCCCAGTGGAACCGGAGTACTGCTTATCAAGGAGACATCTTTCTGTATTTTTAACTTAGAAATATGAACTCTAATATACCTCCACTAACAAAAGACTACCAGTCAGAGTGTGAATAAATTGCATCAACATTCTTCCACACCTGTATATCTCTGCTTACCTGATTTTGCTATTTTTAAATCAAATTTCTTAAAATATTTTATAGCAAGCCATAAACAATCTTGACATTAAGCAATTTGATACAGGCCTTTGCAATAAATAAATAAATACTACTGGGTGGTTACACACAGTTAGCCGTTTTAAAACAAGCGCTGCTAATACCTCATCACATGAGATGTGATACACTTTGTATTATAATGTGTAGGAGGAAACAAAAATGCAGCTTCCCTCACAATGATGATTAGACTTACGTTTCATAAGTATTTTTACTTGGGATTAGAGTTGCCATATTTCATAGACACACAGTGAAGTAAAGAAATGTATTACTATCTTGAAATCTTCTTCCTCAGGGAAGGTCCTCCACCACTGACTCAGCTCTATGATTTACTAAACATCAGCTGTCCAAGCACTGTTGGCTAAAAGTTATTTTTACAGTGTATGTAAACTTGAAAATTCAAAATGAGAGCGAGAGCGAGAGCGAGAGCGAGAGCGAGAGAGAGAGAGAGAGAGAGAGAGAGAGAGAGAGAGAGAGAGAGAGAGAGAGAGAGAGAGAGAGGAAGAAGATAATGTCTTCCAGATGCCAGCTTTCTGGATGGGATCTGAAGCCTGAAGCAAGAGAAAATTTTCATTAACATTCAGATTACATGTCATTTTGATTCACACTCCCTAAGCAAGCTAATTTGGTCGGCAGCCAGCCTTCTTGCAGTGTGATGACAACACAACAAGTGTCACCGCCTCCCTTTCATTGCTAATGATTCCTTGAGTGACAGCCATGGTCTCAGAGCTCTGCAAGACACCTCCCCCTGCCTCGCCCTGTAATGTCAGGGCTGCTGCTGTCCTGGCAAGGACAGGTTGTGGCTTCAGGGATGCAATGGCTACCATCATCCCCAAGCACGTGGATATCTACACAGACACAGGTGCCCCTGACACTCACCTCTCACACACTGCATGTTGTCAGAAAAATATCACCAGGACAGAATCAATTGCACTGGTAATTGGATGCCCTCTGCGGACCTCTGACCTTCCAGCCAGGGCAGCGGGTATTAACCCTTCACCTCACCGAGGCTGCACCTAATCAGTGGCTCCTTTGTTGTGCTATATGCCATTCTATTCTGTGTTCAGATGTCACCGTTTGCTTGCTTGTTTAAGTTTCCTTCGCTCTCTTTTTAACAATCTTTTGTTCGATATATATGTGTTTTTCTTTCAGAAATCAAGAAGTTTGGTTTGCTTGCTTGCTTGCTTTCAGATTTCAGCTTAGCAAACCACAGCCCTCTCATTCCACATCCTTCTACCTGGTGTTTTGAGCTATGAGAAGGATAGTGACCTTCATTTCCTTTCTGGAAAGGATTCTGCAGATGTAGGTTTGGGACAGGACCATAACCCCCAGATGTGAGATCTGCAATGGCAGGTGTCTTGTTTCAATTCCCTTGGGTGTCCTGGAGAACGGAAGAACGTCTGCAATGGAGGCATTCAGGAGTTGTTTATGAATGAATGAATTTGTACACCTCATAATGAATTCAGTTTTGTCACTTCTGCCTGCGATTTATCAGGGTAATCAGCAAGTTCGGAAAGCATACCTGCCTTTTGGTTGTATCTTCTCCCTCCTCTGAGTCCTCTTCATACATTTTTTTTATGATAGGAATCTTGTTGTCAAGGAACTAAAGATCAATAGGGGTTTGTGCCCAGGCACTGGTTCTCTCACCCCATAACGTGCCCCAGTTTGCATTTTCATTCATTTCTTAGTTCATTTATTTATTTGTTTAATAGACAATTACTGAGTGTCTCTGACTGTGGGGCACAGTGCCGGACTCCTGGGCTGTAAAGGTAAACACAGGTGAACAGGTAGATCCCCCGGTGGCTGGGATCTTGAACCTAATGAAAGATGTAGAAAAGTTCATTCTAGTTTAAAGGTGTTAGGAACAAGGAAATTTTAAGTTGAAACAGAGAGGCAGCTGACAAAGCCTGGAGAAGAAGCTGCCTTTATCAGAAAGCCCTTTGTGCGAGGCTTTGTCTCCCTGGTTTTGCAGACCATTTGTTCCTCTGCAGTTTAAGGTTCTGCACAGGGGAGACTACAAATACGTAATTTACAAGTGAAGATAGGTAGACTCTGTTTTTCTAGAAATCAATGGACCTCAGTGACCTAGAAGAGGACTTTAAACATGCATGCACAGAGAGAAAAAAAAATATACTAAGGGGTCATTGTAGCTCCAGCTTTTTGGAAATTCAGTAAAGACACATTTCGTTTACACATTCTTCCCTGCTCTCACTGTGATAATGTGGTAATTAATTATTTTTCTCACTTTTTTAAATGTATCAATATATGTGGGGAGCACTTGACGTTTGAGAGAGGAATGTGTACCCCTTTTTGGCTTATATGAAAATGTGGAAAGATGAATCTATTTGGAATTAAAATAATTAAAATCAATGCAAATTCACAATTTATTGGGCTGCTTAAATTTTTATCCTCTATGAAACTTTCTATTCACATCTGTAAAATGGCAATCATAATAATGCCTATTTATAGAGGTGTTTTTAGAATTAAATGAGATGATTTGTGCACTCCATGTAAGTAATTAAACCCTAAACATAATGTTATTCTTCAAATAACATAATAGTCCTGTTATTATACAGCTAAAGAAAAGATGCATTAAAATTAATTTCTCTTCTCTTTATATTTTATTACAATTTCCTCAAGGTGAAGCTTTTAGAAAATAATGTCTATAATGTTTTAAAATCAAATTTAAAAGTGTGAGGAGACTGGTGGATGCAAGGAAGACAATATTATCGATATTAGAATTTTAAACATATTTTAGCTTAAAATAGCACAGGAATATAAGAGATCATGAATCTTTGTGTTTTCTAAGCATATCCATAGTTTACAAGATTTTGAAAAATGCAGGGATGATTAACTTGCAAGGTAAACAAATTTATTTCAGTTCAAGGCCACAAAATTTTCAGTGGCCTAGTTCAGATATGAGAATTTTAGTTAAAACAGTGTTCCATAGGAATACTTCTGTAGAAGGTTTACCTTTTTGCTTTTGAGGGATTTTCTAAGGCTTTTCTCTTATATCCACGAGTGCCCTTCTGAGACACTGTTCTCAAATGTAACCAAGGACATTCACCCATCAGACCCAGGGAGCTTTCTTCACTTTACTTGTTCATTTTAGTTGGAAGCTGTGTCCCTCTGGACAAACAGCTTGGAACCACAAGGAGAAAGTCAAGGTACCTGGGAAAAGAAACACAATGGAGCCATAATAATGACAATTATCTTCAAATATAGAAAGGGGTGAAATGTATTCTCTGTGGTTCCAAAGGGTGAACATTGCAGGGGAGAACTTTTTTACTATAAGGAGTTTAGAAAAATTAGAGTTTTCTGAAATGGAAATAATGGACTGGTGGCCTTTTGCATTAGTAGGTTATAAAGTGAAATAATTCTTACAGAGTAGACAGATTCTTGTATACGGTGTTGAAGCCCGTCCATATGTCTGGCAGGGATAGAACTTAAAATATTCTCACTCTGGATTAAACTTTAGGCTCACCTGGGATGTATTTTACAATAGGATACCTGGGCCCCAAAGGTAAAGGTTCAGATTCAGCTGATCTGGAGTGAGGTCTCGCCATGGTTATTTCTAAGCCAGGATTAGAATAACTCCCTAATTGTTCTAACATGCACCCAGAATTCAGAAGTACCTATGCCAGATGATTTTTAGAATTGTCTCTCATTGGACGAATCTGGTGCTTTTAGTAGGTACCTGTGCCGATCAAAGTTAAAGCAACTGAGTGTAGCTGGGGATCAATATGGATTGCCCAGCAGCACTGCAGGCAATCGTGATGCAAAGCACTGGTAACAGATTGATAGAGTTTAAATACAGGGTTGATCCATGCCTTGTTCATTACTGCTCTATTCAAGAGACGGGTATCAGCCGAGTCTTCTGGTCTTTGCTTCAGATAGAGACAGTTGCTGACAGTTCTGGTCCGCCCCCTTCCCCAGGAAGACGGTCTTCATGGAACACAGCCAGTAATATCATCCCAGAAACAGTGACAGAGAAAAGTTTATAATATATATCCTGCTATCTAGTGCATTGAAAGATTGCAGAGCCCATGGTGTATTTCATTAAAACCACCGGATTCCCAGAGCCTGTTAGCAGAGACTGGAAAACATCATTCTCAACACAGTGGGGAAAATCCTGTCATTTTGTGGTAGAAGCAGGACGGGGATTCTGACAGCTCAGTGGCAGGGTGTGTGTGTTTGTTACAACCTCTTTTCCCTGTAGCTGTGCTCCCCAGACTTTATGACACCAGGTCTTGGCTTAATCCCCAGCCTCCCTGCACAGTTGCCTCTGCTGAGAATTAGGCATTTAATTTTCTGCGTCCTTATTGTGGCTTTTAGATGTAAATTCTCATTAGGCTATTTCTGTGTAAATAGAAGTTTGACATAACAAGAGCACCAGCATAGACTGGTGTGGCTGCTGATAACTCATTTCTAATCCATCTCTTCCATACTGGGGCTTAATTTAAAGGCTGGGGCACTTGAAAACGCATTTATTAAGTCTGACCTACTTTTTAAATATTTAATATTCTATTTTGGTTTCCTTGTAACAAAAGAAGCTTCAAGGTCTTCATGTTCTTGCCCATTTTTAAAGCATCGATATTGATTCAGCTAATAAGAAACTGTACAGACTCACTGTCCCCTGGACCACTTTCAAGATTTGTATTTAAAGCAATTAGTGGTTCATAAGATCTTATGGGTACTCGGACATCCCAAAGGACTGGTCTGCATTTGTTCTTGATAAAAATTATCCTCTTTCATTTTCTTCAGATATGTGCCCGTGTGTTGGTAAAAAAGCCTCCAGATCCGTAACAGGAAAAGTAACCACCATCTTCACAGAGGGAAGCCTGCTTATAACTTATTAAGGCTTATTCCTTTGATCAAAACTATTCTGATTTGAGGAATGATTGTTACAGGCGAAAGATATAGAGAATGGGGAGGGAAGAAAGTAGGAAGAAAATAGAAAATGATGTGCAATGCAAACTTGTGAAATTTAAGCAATATTTGTATATGCATAGTGCTTAGTTCATTGTAAAAATAAGTTAGATAACATACATATGCCAAAAAAACTTAATAAAAAAAATAAAAAGTAAAGATGGAATTAGGTATGAGAGAAGTAAGAGGGTAGAATTGCTTGCAGCCAGGGTAAATCCAGCACACAGAGACACTTATCATAAAACTGTGTACTAGATGGAGTGCAAGTTCCCTAGTAGCCAAAACAGAGATCAAACATGACAATTACATGAGTTAACTCTCCATATGATAAGAGCAAACAAGTCACTCAGAAGCGAAATTCTTTTTGATCCTGATCTCATGGAGAGTTTCTTTAATAGAGTCACTTAAAAGGAATACTTCTGGTCCAGATGACAACACCCAACAAATTAGCAATAATAAATGCGATAAAGGATTTCATAGAATTGAAAATATTTATCAAATTATACTCATACTCTCATACTTAGCTTTGGGAGTACAAATGCAATAGGTGATGCTCAATCTTGCTACGCCATCTGGTTTATGGCTCCATATTAAAAAAAAGCAACAGATCTCAAAATTGGGAGGAGGAGGTGGTGGTGGAGGTGAGGGGGTTATTGCTCAGTTACTGCAGAGAAAACATGTTGTTTGTCAGATAGGCTGGTAGGGACATGCTTTAAAATAGCAAAGGACTTGACTTTCATCTCCTGTAGAGTTTGAAAACATTAGTTAGCGAGTGTGGAGAGAGTGACAGTAACTCTTACAAAACACTTTAATCAAAGAGATTGCAATTTTCTGACGTATCTTTAAGTCTTGAACAGAAAAAAAACGTCTGGGGATAAATTGTGATGGGCATGGCTTTAGAACTAGGACTCAGCCCTTATTAAGGGCTCACTCCTTGTAACAGCATACTTTGACAAATTCTAATATTCTTATTAAATAATACTTTATTATTTTTATAAGAAATATAATTAACAGACATGTTCTTTTGGGTTGTTTTCATTAACTCGCACTCACTGGATGCGAACTCAATACAATTTCTTGCTCTGGAAGCTATACATGTAACATATCTAATCTTTAAAAGATGAAATTTGAATGTCACTCTTTCCCTTTTATTAATGTTTAAAAATTTGAACAATTCCTCATTTGATACTACTCTACTTTCTATTTACATTGCCATACCTTTTGAGTGTAACGGTATTCTTCCCATTCTTTATACTCGGTATTTATGTTTCTTGCCTAATGCATTGGCTGGAAGTTCAAGAACAATGTTGAATTATAGTAGTGATGAAGAGACTGATTGTTTTGTACCTCACTTTAATAGGAATTCCACTGGGTTTTGCATTAATTAGGATACTCCAGTGTGAGATATATTCCACTTATATTAAGATATTTCTCTTCCATATCAAATTTACTGACATCTCCTTTTAATCAGGAAAAATATTTTACATTTTAAAATTAATTTTATTGCCACTCAAAAAGAGTGGATGTAGTTTCTCTTTTAACCTATTACTTAGATGAATTTTACACATTATTTAGGAAATAGGCATTAATATTTTGGCAGTATTGGAGCAACCATGTGACCTTGAAATTCTGATGTGTGTGTGTTTGCATTAATGCCGCTATAGATACCTATGTTATATAGGTTTTTAAAAAAATATTGATCGTTTTCTATGCTTTGAAGCTTGAAATACTTTAGAAAGTATGTATTCCTTGAAAACTCTATAGAGTTCCTATGCATTGGCAGGCAGACTCTCAACCACTGTGCCACAGGGAAGCCCCCATATACTTTTTTATACAATTGTTTTTGATTATTTACATTGTCCTAAAAATATTTTTCAGTATATTTTCACAATTATTAACATAAGGTTTTATATAATGTATAACATTCATAAAACTTTCTTAAAGTGTATCTCCTCTAGAATTGTGGTTTACCCCCTTGTTGCTAAATTTTGTGTATTCTTTCTCAATTTTTAAAAATTTAATAAATCAGAAATTTATCAGAGGTCTTTTATTTATTCATCGGTTTTTTTTGTTTTGTTTGTTTGATTTTTTTTAATGCGATACGCGGGCCTCTCACTGTTGTGGCCTCTCCCGTTGCGGAGTACAGGCTCCAGACGCACAGGCTCAGCGGCCATGGCTCACGGGCCCAGCCATTCCGCGGCATGTGGGATCTTCCCGGACCAGGGCACGAACCCGTGTTCCCCGCATTGCAGGCGGACTCTCAACCACTGCGCCACCAGGGAAGCCCTATTTATTCGTCTTTTTCTGTGGCATGGGTCATTCTATTTTACTAATTCCTGCTGTTATTTTTAGGACTTTTCAGTGTTTGTACTTATTTGAGTGGCATGGCCGTCAGGATATAGGGATTCTGAGGTAACAAGCAAGGCAAAATCTCAGTGGCTTAAAGCATCAAACCCACCTCTTGCTCATGCTTTCTGCCCACAGCAAGGTGAAGGGAGCACTTCTCTGTGTTGTCCTGACCCCAGAAAGCATCGTGGATTACTGCCGTGGCTTCCCCACAGGGAAGAGACAGGATAACCGATGGAACCTGGCCTTTAGAGCTTCGAACGTGCAATGACACACGTCATTTGGTTAAAGAAAGGCAATGGCCACATCCGACTTCTGAGTGTCACAAAGCGTATCATCACGCTCCTGGGGAGAGAACCAGAGATATGGGGGGCCCCCTCTCAGGATGAAGACAGCCCTTCTCTTCTGTTTTGGTTTTGTCTCACTTTCAGGCTGGCTGTTTGGTTCAATTTTTAGTATCTATTTGGTTAGATATATGCAAAGTGTTTTAAGACTTACACTGAGTTCACATTTTTACTCAGTGTTTATTATCTTCTAATTATTTCGTTCTTTGATTTCCTCTTTGACTCTGGTAATTAAACAAATATTTACAAATCCACTGGCTATATTTTTTGTTTTGTTCATTTTTTGGTTCGTAGTTTAAAATTCTGTAGCATTAAGCTAGAAGCACTTGCCCTCAGGTAGGTAAAATGTCTCCATTTTGGAATTTGGGGCTTTGTAAATTATACCTGTGTGTGTGCCTATGCGTATACACCAGTTAAGAGAAGTTATTATAATCTATGTATTCCAACATGTTTTGAACATTTCCTGGAGATGGAGAAAAGAGGAAATGAAAGCCCAGGTCTGTATGCATTTGTTGGGAGAGAAAGTAGGAGCAAAGGGGAGAGTTTGGGTTAGGGCAGTGTAACTTCGATATTGCCATGAACTTTGCACACATTGTCACACGTTATAAACCCAATGTTCTATGGCAACGCATGGGTATCCTCGTTATACAGTGGTGACCAAGAGGCTCCGAGTGGTCAGGGCATTGGCCCAACACCATACATCTAGCAGAGTGCTGAGGTGTGCTTACCTCTGCTTGTTTGGCTGTGTTCCTCCCCCCTTTCTCTATTCCTTTTGGGGTGGGAGAGGGAGAAACGGACAAGACTGACTTACTTAGGAGACAGCTATGCTACCAGCTTCTCTCAGTTCATTCCACACCGTGGATGCCGCACTCCCCCTCTTGAGTTACTCTGTCGCTTTATATTTCATAGTTTTCCTATTTTCAGGGCTTCTCCCAGTTTTTCTCTCCTTCCTTTACTGCTCGCCTTTTGCTCTTCATTCTGTGGGCATCTCTTGCTCTATACCCACTTTTCACTATGCACTACTTCACAATGTGTCCGTTCTCTTCCCATGCTTTTTACTATCACTATAAGTGATTACCACTAATAAGTTCATGGCTAGCACATTTATGTGCTATTTCTAGAACTTTGTTCTGAGTTCCAAACATATATGTCCAGCCATCCATAATATCTCCATGTGGAAAAAATCACAATTTAATATCACCCCATAAAACAATGCTCAGTTTCTAGTGCCCCTCTTCTCAGTGAAGGGTATTCTTACACACCTAACTATTCACAACAATATATAGGAAGTCATCCTTCATAGTTTCCTCTGTTAACATACCTGAACAGCCACCAAGTTCAATGATTTCTATTTAAGTTTTGCTCACACATGTCCATTTATCTCAACCTCTATTGTCACTAGTCTAGTCTTAATCACCTTCGTTTTCTTCTGAGCGTGTTGTGAAATATCCCAGTACTATATGCTGACCGTGAACTCTTCAGAATCCTCAGTGTGCAGAGCATCCATGTCTGCAAGACCATCACTGTGACATGGCACCTGTCAGCATCCTGTCCCTTCACAAGAATCCTAAACCATCCCTCTTTCTGCTGTATTTATTGCTTTATTCCTTTATTGCTTTATTCATTTTTGGTGACCTCCTAATCGTTACACCCATCATATGATAAACTTCCCATTTCAAGAAATATTCCAGGGTCTTACTCTTTTCCTTCATAGCATTCACACTACCATCATTATATATATATATCACATATATATTCAATTATTTAGTATCTATTTCCTCCACTAATCTAAATGCTCCACGAGGCCAGGGATTAACTGTACCTTGTTAACTTTTATATTCTTAACACCCAGTGCCTCAATATAATAGGTATTAAAAATTATTTGTCTAATAAATGGAATACCTAGAGACCACATAGAGTATATTGAATAATAAAACCTCTTTTTAAAGAGGAAGCTAAGCCTGTAGAAATTTTATGAAGGCCCCTTGATATCAAGTTAGTCTGAAAATTAATTATTTCTGAAAAGAGGTCTTAACAAAATCCTAAACATATATGATGGTTAAAAATTTTATTTATCTTTCAATACCCCAATCCGACACTATCACCTCCCCAAAGCCATCTTGAACCTATTCTGGTTTTCTATCATGAATTTTAATGAATTTTCTTCTTGTCTTATCTTCCCAGTTATCCAAGAGCTTCATGGGAGCAAAGACCTTTCCTTTGCATTTTGTGCCCCATTTTGTGCATATTAAGTAATTATTAAACCTCTACTGAATAAATAAATATGTCCAGGATGATTTATTATAGAATACTAAATACCAGCAAGTGCTAATGGAAAACCTATTATGATACAGACATTGTACTAGACTACAAATGAAAACAAACTAGAGACCATAACTCAAAGACTTCGTATGTTTACTTGAGAACCCTTTTAGTCTTTATTTCTGCCACTTATTCTGCCCCCACTGTGTCCTAATTCCAATACCACCTAAGAGGGAACAAGAGAATCACACCCAACTCCCTGGCAACTGCTGGGGTGATCACACGCATCACAAACCCTAAGACAGTTTATCAAATTAAAAGTATATATGCTTCATAATTCATTTTTTATTTACTGGAAATTTGGCTTACCACAGTTACAATATTGCATATGATTAATTATGCCATAGACTTTGTATGTCTGAGCTTATGTTTCCTCCTGTAAATGGAGCCATGCCTGTTTTCTGTATTCTATAGAGAGCTCATCATGATGCATTGAATTTTCATTTGCATGATATTTACATAAATTTGCATTTACATACAATCTTATTAATTTTACATAAGAAATATGCCTAATTCTAAAGACAATTAAATCTAATCTTGTGGCCCTCCAAAAGAAGTAGTACTACTGGAAGAAACTGGATAATATAAGAAGCTGGAAAAAAGTACAGAATGTATTTTAAAATGTTGGAAATAATAACTCCCCATTGCATAAGGAGTTCTATGTGCAAAATATTTCCATATATTTCATCTCATTTGAGCCACATTTGAAACTTTTAGTTAAGTAAGTCAGAGATGACACCAATCTTAACAAAATAAACTGTGTCCCAGAAGTTCAAGGTTATGTCCAAGGTCAAGGAATAGGTTCCTGGCAGAATTACAACTTGGAGCCAAATCTCCAAAGCTGAGGCCTCTTCCACCTGGTCTTGGACATGGGTTCACACACAAGACCAATAGAATGGAAGAGAACTACACTACAGACAAGAGGAGCTACAGAAGTCCATGCTGCTTCTTTCTCTTCCCTTTGAAGTTCTCACTCCATCCTTTCTTTAAACGTTTAAACCTTCATTCCCTCTCACCAAATGCACAGCCTGGTTCCCATTAATTGGTTCTGAGGAAAGCGAAACTAAAAATTAAGGTGGCCACTCTCTGGAAACCTGCACTTTAAAAGGAGATTCTTTCAGTTAAAACAGCTTTTTTCTTAGAGAGCTAGAGCTGATTTGAAAGATTATTATCAGCTTGATTTTTGACCACAGGAAAGGCCAGTCCTCACGTAGATTGTTAAATTGCTGAAAGGATAACACAGAAAGACAGGCGTGTGTTATGAATTCCAAGTTCTTATGAAGACGAGGATGAGTAATAAAGGGAGATCTGGGGGCACATTCAGGGGTAGCACTCAGCTCTTTAGATGAACAACTGAATCAAATAAGCAATGACCAATCACCACCGCAGTAATTTTCTGTCTTCTGTCCACAGACACTTTGACCAGTAGACTCTCTGCCCTGTCTCTAATCCTTTCAGTAAATCCATAGAGTAGTTAGTACTAACTTCCTATGTGAACAAACCAGTGCTAAAAAGGATTATATAACTTGTCCAAAGTCTCATAGCTAATATGTACCTGCACCAAGATTTAGACTGTGGTCTCTCAAATTTTTAAATCACTTTATTAATGTCATTCTTCAGATTGTTGACTAACATAAGTTTAAGAAATTGGAAAGCTAGAAGGGAAAGCCTGCCCTTGTGTCTTGCATCTCACGAGAAGATGAAGGCTCTGTGACATGCCCCAGACTGGAGGGTTGGTTGGTGCCCACATGAGGACAAGAACCGAGTCTCAGTTTTTCAGGCATAGATTGTTTTCATTTGTTTGTTCTATTTGCCCCAGAGCATCAGGCTGTCACTCTTTTTCCTCAGAGTGGCTCTCGTACACTTGGTCCCCTTAACTGAGTCTCTGTGATGAGTCCTTCTGCTTGGATCCCAGTAAAAACGAAATCAATCAGTACAAAGATGGTATCGATACAACCCATAGGGTGACCGGAGGCAGCAGAATATTGACAATGAATATGGGAGACACAAGTCTACCCAGAATGTAAGATTTTCTTTAGCATTTAGGATTATCCTAGATGCTTATATGTTTGTATCAATGGATTTTGGGTTAGAAAAGTTTGTGTTCCAATCTCAGCACGAGTGTATATAATTAGCATGTCCTGTATTCTGACATATACACCTCTGAGACTCAGCTTTTACACCCGTGCAGTTGAACCAATTAAAACCTGCCTCACAGAGTTGTTGGAAGTAATAACAACCACAAGCATAAGTCATATAAATTATATGTATATATGTAAAATAAGTGGCATTTTCATGGTTTTTAAAAAATGTGTTTGTTTTAGGCAAACACCCCTAAAGCCAGACTCACTGGTGAAAACAGAGACCGTTAGCCGAATACTGTAGTTTAAGTCAAAGTCGAGCAGTTTTCCAGTGAAGCTTGTGAGTTAATTGTTTAGTCATGACACAAGACTTGAATAATAGTTGCAGCTTGATGCAAACCTTTTCATTATTCACCATGAATACTCAATACTTCTACATTTACCCACCTAACCTTTCTTTCCTTTTTATCCTCCTTGCTCTGCAGCGAAATAATGTCGTCAATTTTGTAAAGTAAGAGGTTCACATTTGCTACATTATGTGCACAGTTTCATGCTGTGATATAAAATATATAGATTTTTGTTTCATTTTATCAGGAAAATATCAATATAATGATGCCCGGTTCACGCCCTTCATTCACTCATTCCAGGATTGCTACCAGGCAATCTTTATTTCAGTCAGCTGAGGGAGGTGGTACGTAAAACTGAAGACTGCCATTTCATCTTAAATTAACAGTAGGGAAGGGATTCGAACAAGGGAAATATAATCACATACCTTGGAATTTAGCCAGAGTAGCAGAACTCCAAAGTCCAGTAGACCTCATTATGAAGTGATGCGTGTGTGTGTGTGTGTGTGATGCAATGACAACAAATAGGAATCCAAATCGATCACACACATACATACATATTCTCTTTCTCTGTCTCTCGTATGTGTGTGTGTATATATATATATATCAATAATATGGAGCATACACATATATGTGAAGCTCACAAAACCCCAATCAGGTCTGCTGGTTTGATATCCTGTTTCCTTTGCCCTCATCCTCTGCTTCAAGGGAAGAGGTATCTGGCTGACAAATGCACCGATCAGTGGCTTCAAGCAGTTCCCGAAGCAACCTTGACCTCTAGTTTCAACACTGACCAGGCTTATCCATATTCAACTTGTGAAACAGAATGAGATCAGGGAAAACCATAAGACAAATGTTTTATTGGCAATGTGTTGCAGAGGCTGCTTTTCTGAGGTTTGAGTCTCACTGGGGCTGCTGGGCAGGCTGTCCCCTTGGGGAGGTCGCCCCCTAATGTTATGGGAAGAAACCAAATACTCTTGCTTTAGCTTAGTTGAAAAAATGTCATATCCCTAACTTGATCTTAATTAAAATCTACATGTTATCATAAAGAGATATAACACGATTAGAGACTATCTTAATGGCATGTTCCAGTTAAAAATTCAGCGTTAAACGTACTAGATACTAGGAAAGGCAAAGTGGCATTTTTATTCGTGACTAGTTTTTGCAACTTTGTACTTTTACCTGAAATCACATTCAATTTTTATTTTCTATTTAGTGCTTTGTAATTCCTATCTTCAACAATTTTTTATGTTACTTCTGAACTCTTTTGTTCTTAAAAATAAGTGTATTTCTAAGACTTTCACTAGGCATTTCCTCGGAAAGAAGTCTTGAAAAGATGGTCAATTGTTCTAAAAAAGACAGACTCAATGATTAACATCTAATATTTAAGCATAATACAGAACAAGTTCATTGTTTGGTTGTTGCCATTTTAAATGTAGAGACTTTTAGGTACAGAATTCTTAGAGGAAATTTTTTTCTGTGTTAGACTTTTCCAAAGACTGTAATTGAGAAATTAGATTAAAATATTTGATATGTAAGTGAAATATTAATAGAAAATAAAAGATGATATTAAGGAAAATTGGTATGTTTATATAAATATTTATTAACAAATAAAGAATAAATAGATATAAAAAAACCTAAAATTGGCCAAGGGATTATTTCATCTTCTGTGTAACTTTAATAAACTTACTTTAAATGTGAGCATACTCTGACACGTAAACCAGAACAGCTACTGAACTGGTTTAAATATTCAAGAGAGTTATTCATAATTGATTTATTAATACAAACAACTTTTCCATATAAACAGGAAATATAATTATTTGGATATAATTTATTATGAGTGAGCAAGTTTTCAAAAGGTGAATTAATATTAGAATTGTTTCCCCACCACCAAAGAAATACAAAACAACACCCCAGGAATCCTTTTTAAAATATGGCTTCTATGATTTGGGTGGTTTGTAGATGAGTGCATAATTCATGACAGATGTATGTGTATAGAGCAAATAAACAAGGTGATTTCCTAAGGAAATTTCAATTTCTTCCAATTGATCACAACTTCCAAAATTTCTCTTCACCTAAATAAAATCTCAAAAATTGAAATTATAAGAGATTAATAAAATTTAGTATATAGAAGGAGTGAAATAAACTATTCATTTAGTTTAAATTAAAAGCATGCTTATTGCAGTAAGAATTAAATTTCCAAACTCACATTTGAATTCTGAATTTTCCAAATGGGGATAAATCATGTGTTTGCATCATCAGGGGAGGGGATTTAATAGGTTAGTGCTTACAGTAGAGGTTGAGAAGTTGGGAGGTTTTTTTAAAAATTGTTTTGTTTCTTTACAGCGATGCTCTAATGGTATGTGTTTTAAATTTCTATTTCAAACACTGAGTTTTTTTACATGACTCTGTCAGTATCTCTGTATCAAATCAATTATACGTCAGTGCTATATATTAACAGACAAAAAAGAAGTTTTAATTCCATTATCAATTACAAGAATAAATGACCCCCACTATTTAAGGGCTATAGTCTAAACAACTACAGACTTGATTCTTTATCTCTGATATGCCACTTGAATCTCTGTAAATTTCTTGTGCGATGCTGAAGTGTAGCCTGTCTCAAAGGCACAACCCACTGGAAAAGCTATTTTAATCTAAGACCAGGTTAAAATAAGGTTGTTTTATTTGGTGCTTCAAAATATTTCTGAAAGAGGATAACTGCCTCATCCTGGCACTTCATGCTGAGCGACCACCTCAGTCAGAATGCATGCGCTTTTCTTAATATTTCCTGTTGCATTTGGATTAACTCTATCCAGAGAGCAGCCTCTCCACTAACCTTTCTTCGACTGCTAATGATCATCTATTGGAAAAAAATGTTCTCTTCCTTTATGAAAATGGCAGTGCCACGTCTGCTTCCTGCGGGACTGTGATGTGCCAGAGCCAGGTCCTCTCGGTGGGCGAAGTTTTATCCTAATTAGAGTGGTGTCGCTGGGACGGTGGAGCTGCTACTGTCAGAAGCAGAAAGTGCACTAGACACGGGGCTTCAAAGGCAGCTGTAAAGGACGTGCAGCGCCTAGTAAAGTCACCAGAGACCAGCCGGCACACGGGTTCTGATGCTCTTTCTGAAGCTGACCTTTTCCTGGCGAGTGGGTCTTACCTTATCCCTGTGATAAATTCAAGCCTTAGTCACAGAACCATGACCTTTGAACATATGGGCTGCCTTTCCACAGACTGCCCGTTAATTCCCAGCGAGGCAAGAGCACGGGGTGACAGTCGGTTACAATCGTTATTTTCACACGCAGACCGTCGGCAGTGGTCTTTTCGTGGTAGCGTCACTTAGAGGCGCATTGTCATAAAGTCAATTGTCAATCTGACACACTGTAGTTCTGTAAATGACATTTTCTTCAGCCCTAATTAAATAAGTAGAATCAGAGCAGAGAATAAGGATGCACAACCTAGATGTTATTTGTATGTTTGAAGCTGTCATATCTTCTGCCTACTAATTTTAAAGAGATCACAGCACATGCTCAGTTTCTGATCTAAGTACCCAAGAAATGTCTCGTTATTATGACCTAATGAATCAATTTTAAATGTATAGCACGACTTGAAGATTCTATTTTCAGAAATATTGAGAACAGTGTGATTAAGTTAAAATCTGTTTACCTGCAGCTCCCTCCTCTGCTTAGGTTTCTTCTGAGTTCTGACTCACCTGGCTATATTTTCAAGTCCTTCTCAAAGACCCCTTAACACCCAGCTCTCCATATTCTAGACTGAAGCTAAAACACCTCATCCAGCAATTCTCAGATCTTGCTGGTTTGGTCTTCCTGGATATCCCATTAGAAAATTTCCTGTTTTGAGAAAAAAATTCCTTTCGTTCTCATTCTTCAGCTTCCTTCTGCTCTTCTCCTAACCTTGCTTGCATCCCTCCTACCACAGGCTGAGTTCATTTCTCAGAGTTAGTCTCTCTACTCTCAGTCAGCACCTGGTCTTCATAATGCTCACCTTTCCAGGGTCTGAATGCCCACAAGGCCTGAACATGAGAGCACTTATCTCAAGCAAGATTTAGGTCAAGAACAGGGAAACCAGCCATGACAAGAGGTTAGGTGGACAAATATATATTTTACCAATGAGCACAATACAGGGATAATCAGCGCCCAGCCCAGTTGCTCGATTGTTGTATGACTCTTAATCTCAAAGAGACATTTTCTGGATTTCTCCTCACACCATCGCCTATTTCAGCAAACTGTGTCTTACACTGTCAGCCAGAAGTCACCACTGCTCTTGGTGGGTAACAGGCAGTGGGAATGGGCCTGCAGCTGGGACAGCCTGGATCTCCGCCAGGGAAACATCAGATACATGACCATTTGGTTCTGCTGGAGTGACAGCCATGGTGATACACCCTACCCTCTCTTTTATTAGCTCCATGTTTTGAGACAACTCTCTTAACCATTATACCCACAATCCTTGTCTGGAAAATGGAGAATCATGGTTTTAGTTACTAATAAGATGACATAACACAGAGTATGCGAATTGAGAATGGTGTTGCTGCAGTTAAAGTTATCGTGACCCTTTGTCATATGTACAAAAATAATCTTCTACCTTCCATACTCTCCCTTCAGTCAAGAACAGGGAAGGGCTAACACTTTTGTGCCATGTTCAGTCTCTGAATGAAAACACTCCTAGGCTCATTTTAAACACAAACTCATCCTCACTTCAGAAAACAGAATATTGAGCCAGAGATATCAATCTAAACTTCTAAACTTGATTCATGTCAAAACTTGCCCCCTCCTTTCACCAAGAATCCTCCAGTTAGGAAGTTGAGAGTGGTCCTCCTATTTGCTCCAGGTTCTGTTACTTTAACCTGGATGACTGTAGCTGAGCCATCCAACTGCCCTCGTAGGGGATGGAATTCCTCCTGGATGCCGTCCCACCAGGGGTGGCTTTCCTGTCTTCATTCACATGGTCACTGATGTGCCAGCCATGCAGTCAGGTCTCAGTTGTGACACCTATTTGTGGCCAAATGGACTGAAGTGTGGGAGGTGGACTTGAGATATGATGGGACAATAAGGAGACCGTCTTGCCTGGAATTTGGGCTGAAAAAACTGTCTCTTCTGGATGAGCCTGTAGCAGGTAAGTTTCGGACCTGTGATCGCCACATCCCCCTCTTACTTCCACACAGGGCAGAGAGACAGAATCCTAGACAGAATCCCATCAGGAGATGTAGGGAGAACCCAGGAATGGGAACCAAGAAATGGAGACAAAGAATAGAGACGTTCTTCTTTGGCCCATTCCGCTATCCTTACAATAAAGAGCCTTTTTCAGCTTACCTTATTTCAACTGGATGATGCTATTTGCCAAAAGTAAAACAGTCCTTGTTAAATAGCTTCCCATCAACTGTTTCCTCTGCTTTAATGTGTAGTTAAGAATAAAATCACCTACTTCACAGGTTTGCATGTGCTTCCAACAAGGTAATACAGAAGTACATTAAAAACCATTATAAATACATACGATCTTAAAACCTGAATGTGTCTTTGTGAAAGAAATCTCTCTTTTTTCTCATTGCAAATAATCTTGGGGACTTTATGTCTCCAGTGTGTTCCTTTAAGAAATATAAAAAGACTATAATAGGAGATTTTGTTCATTGAACATCAACTTTTACATGCATACTTAGATGTGGAGGGCAGTGGTTAACTTCTCAACATAGTTTAGATTTTATGGGGGAAATGGGAAATAAAATTAAATATACATAACTATATAGAACTAAATACACATACACACTGTTTTATCTCATTTCTGGAAATGGAACATGTTAGTGACTAGATCCGATACAGTTAGGTATCCTTGAAAAAAAACTAAAAAAATCACCTTCAAAAGAAATGTAGACCATTTGGCAACTCAATTTTTAATCTTCTTTACCTTGTTCACTTGATCTTGACACATAACTAAGGTTTTTAGTGGTTCGTAAAAAGAGTGAAAGATTTCAATTTAGCAAAAAGTTTATTGAAATATCTCCTCTGTGTAAGTCATTGTAAGTCACTGTAAGAGATTATCTGGAGAAGAGAGTAATAAGTATTTTATAAAACCTTCTCCTGAGGATTTGGAGTTGAGGGGAAGAGACAATATTTTCAGCATTGGCTGCCCTGTGGTTGAGCTGCTGTAAGGAATACAGAAAAGTATAAACACACAGTGATTGGAAAACATATAAAAATGTTATTAATTCTGCTTGGCACTGAAGAAATCAGGGAAGACTTAATTAAGTAACTTTGGAGATATTAATTTACTTATTTACACTCTGTGTTATAAATACATTTTGAAGTGGCTACCTTTCAGTTGTACTTTGAAGAATAAGTACAATTTCAAACAGATCAAAGGTCAGAAGAAAAGTATTACGCAGAGAAGAAACATTAGGTAATACAGGTTGTCTAATAGGAAGTGACAGTTTAAATATTTTTCTTATGCTATAGCTGGTATTGCTGATAACACAAAATGAATGAAAGTTTGTGAAAGACTAATAAAGACATAAAATTACCCACAACCCACCATCAAGTGGTATGTTATACCTCTTTCTAATTTATTCTAAATACTATTTATACAAATTGAGATACTCTACATCTATATCTGTGCTGCCCTTTTAATTAATATAAAAAGTTACATTACTAAATCAATATAATTTTAATGTTTACACAATAATCTCTAATACTAATACATCATGAGAATATATCCTCATTTTAACATTTTTTTACCTAACTTTTCTCTAGTAATTTTTACAATTTACATTCCAGTAAAGTAATGTATATGAAATTATCTTTTCAATAACCTGCAATTTGAATCACAAATGTTTTATTCTATTATTGTTTGATGTTCTTTTCTGTAATTAGTAAGCAGTTGAGATGATCAACTCATATTTTACATGTTTAGTCCTGTACAACTTTAGGACACATTCCGTTGGATTGTCTCTAAATGTGAATGTCTGCATGTCATAAACATATTTGTTCACGAGAGCAGCTCGTCCTGGAATCATTCTAAATTTCAAGATGCGTATGTAAGTCTCTTCTGCCTTAAGTCACTTTCATCCCTCAGTCTAAGACATGACATTTTCATACTTCAGGATATTATGTAAAGTCTGGGCATAATCTTCAGATAGATCCCATGAAGACATAAAATATTACTCACTTAATATTCTCATTGTTCAACCGATATGCCTTGAGTGTCTGAAAGTTGTATGATCTTATGTATAAACCCCTGGGTGGTAAGCGGTCTGAGTTTAGACACGTTGCATGTTTATAGGTCAGCTTGTATTGTGGTAAGACTGAAGTCTTCTGAATCTGACAGACTTGGACACAAAGTCTGGACAGTGGATAAATCTCACTAGCAATGCCAGCTATGTCACTCTCATACACTCGTCTCTTTGTATCCTCAGGGTACTGGTACCAGGGCCCTAATGGATACCAAAATCCAGATGTTCAAGGCCTTTACATAAATGGTGAGATATTTGCATATAACCTACACACATCCTCCTATATACTTAAATAATCTCTAGATTACTTATAACAACTAATAAAATGAAAATGCTGTGTAAATAGTTGTAAATACAATGTCAATGCCATGTAAATATTTGCCAGTGTATGGCAAATTCAAGTTTTGCTTTTTGAAACTTTCTGGAATTTTAAAAAATATTTTTGATACCAGTTGGTTGACTCCATGGGTGCAGAACCTGTGGATACAGAGGGCTGACCATATTGACTATGGATTCCTTGTGAGAACCCAGAGAGAGTGACAATTGTGTGCTGTCCGAGTGTCCAGCTTGTCCCTAAGTCTGTCCAGTGCAAGCTTCAGGTTTACAGAAACTGGACACCTCACTGCCTGCCACAGAGAACACAGTTTTTAAGAGTTGATTTTCTGCTGGCACAAAGGACCCCTTTTTAAGGGCATTTATAGACTTGCCTGGTAGAAAAGATAACCTCTGTATATTGTTTAATGATCAAATTTTGTTTTCCAGGTTGATCTCATTCAATCCCAGCTCTAGGGGAAATATTGGATTTCTTTATGATAATGATACTGCTAAGCAGTCAGAAATCCATGTCTGAAAAGAAGTAATTTACATGTATATAAATACTTTTAAACTTTTTACCAAGGCAGCCATTTATTTGAACTCTATTTCTTTAATTGCCAGGCTTGGAGTCAGATACTTTTTCATATGTTCTCTCTTTCTCTTTCTAGTTTCAAGAGAAGAGCAGAGAACGTTTTAAAGTAACAAATGTGAGTAATATTCATATAATTAATAAGGCAGCCTTGGCAAGTCATTTGTGAAACCAGACATAGTTAGCCCTACAAATAGTACTTCATTGTTACGAGCAAAAACGAACCCCACCTCCTTGGTCTACAGAAGATCCGACAGATGGAAGCATGATGACCTGCTTTACTTCTCTCTGTCATCAGAGGGGAAGCACGTGAGGATCAGTAACCACATGACCTGAGTAAAAATGCAGAAACAAGCTAATCATAATCTTCATGTGATAACATTTCTCTTTAAATGTATGAAGAGGATCTCTCTGTTCAAGCAATCATCTTGCTTGATGGGCAAAATCAACTTGGCCCATATAAGTGAACCTCATTAACCAGAATCTCTTATGAATAAAATGATAATTCTGTAGTTGTGTTTCTCAAATCATTTTGTTGTGTCAAACACTGAATTGATTAGCACATGATAATATATGAAAATTAGGAAGGCAAAATAGATGTCATTGTAAAGCTTTATAAAATTATCAGAGTCTACAGATTCAAGGTTCTGGGATCTTGTTGTTTTTGTTGTTGTTGCTGTTTGGAATAAGCAAGGAATAATGAAGTTTAAATTAAATTCTATGCTTGAACTAGGGTGTCTCTTTCTCTGTCATTTTTTCAGAATCCTCATAAGTATATAGCAAATATTGTAGATTGAATCCACACACCAAAGCCATCAATATTCCTATTATATTTTGTCTGTTCTGAGATCATAGTATAGTGATAACAAAATTGTAAAAATTTTAAAGTCATAGGATGAAAAGAGTGGTAAGTGCGTGTCAGTCTGCATGGAAATACAACTCATGTAATAAACTTCACCCATAGGTATAGATTGGTTAAAACCACTTTCCCAGGTCTTGTACTTAATCATGAAGGGTCACCTAAAAATCACCCAAGATTTAAGAAGAAACTTCCAAGAATAGAAAAGGATAAAAGATAACAAACAGAAAAACTAATAATTTAGAAAAAGAAGAAGCAAAATGGATATTATTCTAAATAGAATATTTGGACAACTTCAAGGGAAAAAAATCAGGAGAGGAACAGAAAGCACCAGTTTTAGACTGAGAAAGAGTTGTTATCAATTAAGCATGTGATTGCCAGAATAAAAATATAACTGGCATTTTGAGAAATAAAGTGAAGAAAAATCTGACAATGTAGATGGAAGAGAGGAAGAGACAGAAAGATGAGAAGAATTACAATAAAATAGAAGAGGGAAAGAGGGTGTTATGGTTTGGATTATATCCTCTTGAAAGTTATGTTGAAGCCCTAACTCCAGTACCTCAGAATGTGACCTTATTTGGAAATAGGGTTATTGCAGATGTAATGAGTTAAGATGAGGTCATATTGAGTAGGATGGGTGCTAATCCAATATGACTGGTGTCTTTATCAGAAGAGAAGAGACAGAGAAACAGAAGCACTGGGAGAAGAAGGTCATATGGTAATGGGGGCAGAGACTGGAGTGTTACAGCTGTAAGGCGAGGAATGTCGAGATTGCTGGGAGATGCCAGGAAGGATCCTCTCTTGGACGCTTCAGAGGAAAGATGGCCCTTGGACAGTGACTGACACAGAGTAGATAGAAATAAATAAATATAACTATGGTGGGCAGATGGCAGAGGGGAGTATGGGAAAAGCAACCAAGTAAACTCTCTTCTTGGAAGGAAGTAAAGAGACAATGTCTACAGGTGGTAAGTAAAAATGACAGCAATATTTTCTGGAGATGTAATAAAAACAACAGAAGAAAGAGCTAAAAGAGTTCAAGTTGTCTCTATTTAGGGAGGGGAAAAGGAGGGTAGGGTAGAGAGCAGAAGGGAATTGTTTGTTATTCAAATTTTGGGCTACTTATTTTCAATCATGAGCATTACATAGATTAAAATATTTATAATAGAATAGTTATTATAAAAGATATGACGTTTTTGTCGATGAACTTGATATGATTCATTTCTAAGAGCAGACAAAATAAATTCATGTTAAAATTTAAAGGAAATAGGGGAGCTATTAGCCTTTTCCTAAAGAAACTGGGAGCCTGTGATTGACTGCTGCAGCATCAAGCCAACATCTCAGCACCTACACTAGCACCAGCATGAACTGACCTGTGACATCCATTTACTTCCAAGGAAATTATTCTCCTCTATACCCACTAAGGTAATTCCAGTAAGGAGACTGGGCAGGGGAGCGTCCCCCAGAGAGGGATGCTGGGGGCAGTAGAGAAACAGAAAGATCGTTCTGCTCAGTAAATAGAATCCATGCCTAGTCAAGGGTTTCCCCACAACCAGGACAGGGGCTCCCTCCAGACACCATCACCACCATGACCCAATTACTGCTACTGTTCTTCCATTTTCCAAATCCCAGATGTGTCTTTGCTGTGGCTGCCCTTGCCCTATTTCATGACTGTATATTGCTTGTGTTTGGACGGATGGTAATGGGGTGGTAGTGAGGGCTTGGGGTGGCAGATTCTATGTCTTGCATCTGCACATGCTCTGAGTCAGTAGGCACGTTCATACTCGCCACAGTGCATTTGAAAGAAGACCTTTATTCTAGCTGTTACCTTTTACTGAGCAATTATCATAATTTTGATGGAGACACTAAAAGAATATGACTTCCACCGAAGTCTGATAGGAGGAGCAGTGAACTGAGGAACCTGGAAACACAGGTTCTAGTCCTGCCTCTGGAACGTGTTCACTGACTTAACCTCCCCATCTGTAGAACAGGGAGAACAGTAAATTTCAGAGCTGTAGTGGGTCAACTAATCAGTAATCAATATATGTCACCATGCTTGGTGCAGGGAGAGAACTTACAGGGTGAGCCTTCTCTACACAAGATTTATAACAGAAAAGCATCCACATCCTTCACAAGGAGCTTGCCCTATGAAATGATTCACTTCTCTTGTTCCTCTGCCTTCCATTTTCTAAGCTATCCTAAGATCTTGCAAATATCTTGTAATACTGTCCACTCAGTGCTTTTGGCTCTGCAGAGTTAGGCTTTCATTTTGAATGAATATCTTAGATTTTTTTTCTTTCTTTCTTTCTTTTTTTTGCGGTACGCGGGCCTCTCACTGTTGTGGCCTCTCCCGTTGCGGAGCACAGGCTCCGGACACGCAGGCTCAGCGGCCATGGCTCATGGGCCCAGCTGCTCCGCAGCACGTGAGATCTTCCTGGACCGGGGCATGAACCCGTGTCCCCTGCATCGGCAGACGGACTCTCAACCTCTGCGCCACCAGGGAAGCCCAATCTTAGATCTTTAATTAGGTGATCTCTTAGAGAGCCAACAAGTACTTTTATAAAAGGAATGATAACACAAGAACACTGCCTTCCAGATATTTTAAAGCTTTCCAGGAATATCTGTATCCTTGGTCTGAGGAAAGTGTTTGTCTTGTCAGTATTTGGATATGCCTGTTTGCATAGTGCTAGGATTTTTCTGTATAGCTATTAACTCTGGTTATTTTTAACATCTATGTTTATATATCAAGAAGAAAACACTTTCCTGAAAGTTATCTTTTATATACAGAGAGGCATTCAGTTGTCCTGAAGACATGTGATAAATGTTTTAGCATATGCTTCTAATTTTAAATGGTACCTGGATAAGGACACACAGATCTATTTAGTGTAATATGTGCATAGAATTAGCAAGTGCATACAGTGAGATAAATTAACTTGATGAATTACTTGTTTCATTTAAAAATATAAAATATTTAGCATGCTTAGATGTCAATACGTTTCTTCAGAATCTAAGATAGAAACCTTTGACCTTATAATTAAGTAATTGAAATTCAGCTTTTTTTCTGTCACAATACATTCTATATTACCACATAACAAACTAGAGGCTGTACAGTTCAAATCTAACTTAGGCATACAATTAAACCCTCAGGAAATTAAAGAATTGCTATTGGCAACTTCAGGCTGCTCTGTAATTAAACTTTTACATTAAGTGGTATACTGTAGATTTTTTCAACAAAATAATTCTCATCTGACAGCTCCTAATAAGTTAAAATGTATTGCCTTAACCACAGTTTTTGTTCACTGATTCATTTCAAAACTGGAAAAATAAATAAAACCCTTTTAGAGATCCTTTTGGAAAAGTCTTACACTCAGTTATGTAATGCAGGGCTTGAATTTCTTGAAAAGCTGTACCTAGGGAAAACGGTCTGTGCTTATTTGTAAAGTCCTACTGGTGATGAGGTTTAGTTAGGTTGCAAATCATTGCTCAAAACCTGGAAAAACCTTGGTCAACTGATTTTCCTACATAAAGTATAACAAATGATACTTGATATCCTCATGGTGATGACACAACCACTTTTTATTTTTTTTGAGTTTTTGCCCATTTTACTTGTATTCTTATAGTTTTTGCTTTTTAAATTTTTTTTACATCTTTATTGGAGTATAATTGCTTTACAATAGTGTGTTAGTTTCTGCTTTATAACAAAGTGAATCAGCTATACATATACATATGTTCCCATATCTCTTCCCTCTTGTGTCTCCCTCCCTCCCACCCTCCCTATCCCACCCTTCTAGGTGGTCACAAAGCACCAGGCTGACCTCCCTGTGCCATGCGGCTGCTTCCCACTAGCTATCTACCTTATGTTTGTTAGTGTATATATGTCCATGACTCTCTTTCGCTTTGTCACAGTTTACCCTTCCTACTCCCCGTATCCTCAAGTCCATTCTCTAGTAGGTCTGTGTCTTTATTCCTGTCTTACCCCTAGGTTCTTCATGTCATTTTTTTTTCTTAAATTCCATATATATGTGTTAGCATATGGTATTTGTCTTTCTCTTTCTGACTTACTTCACTCTGTATGACAGACTCTAGGTCTATCCACCTCATTACAAATAGCTCAATTTAGTTTCTTTTTTATGGCTGAGTAATATTCCATTATATATATGTGCCACATCTTTATCCATTCATCTGATGATGGACACTTAGGTTGTTTCCATCTCCGGGCTATTGTAAATAGAGCTGCAATGAACATTTATGCTTAAGTTTCTGGTTCTAGTCCTGGCTGTTTGGGCCCAGCAAAGGTACTGGGAGTTGGTACCATTGCCTGCCTTCAGAGTAAAGGCTGTGACAGTTTCTGACCAGGGTACACTGCTGATGACCTGGCTCTGCCGCCTACTCAGTGGAAAACTCTGGGCAGCTCTCCATGTTTCTCTAGACCTTGGTTTCCCAACAGTAAATATGGGACAAGAAAGAGGGGCAGATTATGTGGCACTAAGATCACTCCACCCCTGGCACAATACGATTTCATGAAGGCACCGGACAGGAGGGGAAATTCAAAATTGCTTAAATTTCAATCAAATTGGAATGCTGGCTCTGATAATATATTTTGCTATTTATTTTAATACTTTGAAGACATCAAAAACACTACTTAATATTCCCCATCATGTAGAGAAGAGTAAATAATTACAACATATTCCACACATCACAGCATGTCTGGAAAAGAAAAGGAGGTCAAAAAACGTCAGGTCCCTCTTCCATCACATTTTTTCCCCTTTTATGTCACACATTTGACTTAGTTTGTGGTTTTAGATGCAGTTCTTACCACCACACAAATGAGTACAGGACTGCAGTATAAATATCTCATTCTTTTCCAACAGGGTCTACACATAATCATGTTCACAAAAATAATAAGTTATCTGGCACTTCTCTGTTCAATCATTGTTTCCAAGCTACAATCAACTCACTTCCATGTTCATACTCCAAACCTTCTGAGAACCAATGTCTGCACCTCCTCCAAAAATCCATCACAAGTATTGCTTTCCCTGACCTCCATCTTCTGTCCTTCCATGTCATTTACTCCAGATCCCCACTGAAACTGACCCTCATGAAGGCTCCTCAGTCCTGACTCTCCACTGTTTCACTCTCCATCACCTTCCTCCCTTCACTTCACCTCCTACTTGCTTTGTTCCCTGGATCATCCACAGCCAGGCCCCTGCAGACATGTCCATTTCCCCCGGTCCTCTTGAATGTGTTCTGAAGCTGCTGAAGGTTGCCCTGCAGCCACGCCAAGCACAGATAGGAAACGAGTCCACCTCAGATCTGGGAAATCCTGTTACGTTCCTCAGTAAGTTCACTTCCCTAATCTTGGTAAATTTACTTCCCTAATCTTGTGTGTGATTCTATTAAAATTTTGCCAAATTCCCTGTATTCTCAAATCTTCACCCACAGAGTATTCCAGTCTGTCTCAGTTGATGACATCACCTCATCCTTTGGTTGGGGAAAATAGAAGCAATCAGAAGTGAATTTATCATCTCAAAATTCACAACCCTCCTCGCACATATTTCTTCTCTATTAATTCTTCTCTAAGAATATACATTCTTCTACCATTACAAAGGGAGATGCATCTCTGCTCTTCTAAAAGCCAATAAGTATTTAAACATTTATTTCCCCTTCTTATGAAAAACCATCATTCCCTACTCATCACTTCTCTCTTTCCACTAGATATTCGCCTTAACATGAAATTAATTCCGTACTTCAGATGAATCCTACATTCCCCTAAGCTACTTTATAATTTTGCTTCTTCTGATTCACAGAAGAAATTCCCTAAAATATATTCAGATGCCCTCTCTCCAAATTTTTACTTCTCAATGATCTTCTAATGTGACTTCCATTCCTATCACACTGCATAGGAGAGATTAAATTTAATATTCATGACCTGTCAACATTGTAATTGGCCTTGCGGGGGTGTTCAACACACTTTGACCCTCCTCGCCTAATTGAAACAATTTTCTTTCATGGAATTGATGATACCAAACTCTGCTGGTCTTCTCCCAACCTGATTGGCCACTTCTCATAAGTCTTCACTGTCTTTTCTTTTTCTGGTAGACCTAAATGTGGGAGTACCCCAGAGCTCTTTCTTGGTCTGACATCTTCAATTCTCTCTCCACTCTCTGTGCCCACTTGGGCTCTTATTGTCCTTTGACAATACAGATCGTCAATATGCTCATGGTGCTCAGTTTTATTTTATTCCTGACTTCAAGGCTGAGCTCCTCATCTGGTATCTCACTGCTCATTTAACACCTCCATGATATTGACTAAAGAAAGACACTCCAAACTCAAAAAAATTAGTTTATAAAACTAATCTCTTGATTAAATTCTTTTCACACACTGTAACAAAATTGTTCCTCCCCCCATATTTCCCAATCTAAGCAAAATGTAGAAATCATGGCATTTATCTCCCCAGCTCTCACCTTGTCTTGCCACAGGTTGATGGGAGCTGTGTCAGACAGCCTTTTCCTGTAGCTCAGGCTCCGTCTCCCTTCCTCCCTTTTTCTCACCCTCCCCTCCCCTCCTAGCTTGGAATTCCTTCAATAGCTTTTCAGGTTCTCCTTCTGGTCCAGAGCTGGTCATATCTTTCCACTACTGTAGTCCCTAAGTTAGTTCCTTATTCATGTTGCTTTTCCTGACCCTGAATGTACCCCTTTGAGTAATACCTTCAGTAAACTCTCCTCGTTGACCAATGGATATCATTTGTTTCCTGTTGGGACCCTGATTGATGTAATGAGAAATGGAGACCCAGAGATGTCTTAGCTTCTAGTGAGGTAGGTAGAGCAGATCTCGACTCTTACAAGGATGATTTAGAATGATTATCTGGAGATCAGAAAATCTAGATAAGGTTATAGAGCTAATCATTTGCATTCTGGATTTATTTTTCAAAACTAAGAACAGAAGCTACTTATTCTCCAAGCCCCCCACCCGGTATCACATTACATTCCAGCCTCCTGGCACCTAGTTGTAATGTCTTATTTAGTGTTTTTCAATATGCTTTTAGACAAATGAGTTTCTGTTATGTTTCACTGCAAGGTAAAATGGCTTATGGTACTCAGTGCATAACCCAGTAGTCAGCAAATTACAGCCCATGGGCTAAATCCAACCCACCACCTGTATTTGGAAATAAACTTTTATTGACACACAACCACACTCCTTCATTACGTATTGTCTATGCAACTTTCCTGCTCCTGCAGCAGCACTGAGTAGTTGCGACAGACCCATAAACTCTAAAATGCTTACTTCTGGCCATTCACAGAAAAAGTTGGCTGACTCTTCATATATCCCATATTTCTGCTTCACGTAAATAGAAATGAGGTGCTGTGGGATAATAACACACTTACAGAAGTCCAGGGATAGAGTCATGACTTATTGTCAAACGCAAACATACTAAGTTTTTCTAAGGTATCGACTCCCACCCCCTACCTTTGTGTACAGCCCTAATAAGAGCTAGGAGCACATTCGTGCACATTTATGGCATTTGCTCAATGATTACAGATGTGGCAACTCATTTCCATGCCTTTCCAAGTGGGGAAAATGTTGATCATCATAAATATATTGAAGGGAGTTAAGATATTGAAATAAAGGACTTGAATCGAATATGACTGAAATGTTGAAAAAGAATTTGACAAGGAGGTTCCTAAATTTCCTGAGTGTTATTCCAGATTTCCACCGTAAAGGAGAATAAGACATGGTCCAGGGCTCTGTTCCAGAAACCCAAGCAGCTATCTCGGTCTAGTTAAACAAACAAAGAAACAAACAAAAAGAGAAAAGGAGAGACAGAATTGACATGACCCAGATTAGATTTATAATTGAAGAAAAGGGATCACAGCTAATTTATGATAGGTTATTTATTGACAACTTCATTCAGTAATGGTTTTTGCCTTGATGTCCTGTATGTTTTTCCTATTTCACTTATGCTCCTCAAATATTTTATAGAATTAGAAATAAATGAATAAATAAATAAATATGTATTGTAACGTTTGTTTTTAGACCATATTAATATAGTTTCACCAAACAACTAAGTAGATGTTTTCCAGGTAGGAAGAAACCATACACACTGGTATTGCTTCAGAATATTTCCAAAGGTGAGACGTTTCTCTCAAATGCCCAAGTTTCAAACATTGCATTTAACGTGACAGGAACAAAAATACATTCCCTTCACCTGTCTTTGCAAATGAGTATCTTCTTTACCAGAATGATATTTTTCCCTCAAAAGGATGGGTGGGGTTGGAGGTGCATTAGTTTTTCCCAGTTGCTCCATATGAGGTACCTGTGCTGCTTCTAACAATAGACACCACCTTTTAACAGGCAGAAACCCATCTGCCTGCATCAGCTGTCAGGATGACTTGGAATGCACAGTTTTCAGAAATCAGCTTTAATTGTGGGCCTCCAGTGAATAGAGTCAATTTCCATGACTGTAGGACCTCTTAGGCAATATAATAAAATAAGCCATCAGGAGACTTGACATTATCTTTTAACTATTAACTCCAAATTACATATTTTAATAGTAAAATGGCACGGTAGAAAGAGAAATCTCTCTGGTGAAAAGATATGTGTTTAAATTCTATTGTTAATATTTTAGTGGACATGCTACATTGGGCAAATTACTTCAAATCTCTGAAATATATTTCAAAATTTTTCAACAACAAAATGATAATAACCCATAAAAACCGATATGGGAAGCAAATCATACAGTATATCAAAAGTGCTTTGTAAAATAGAAAACCATATTGTATTAAATCAAGCAAAGAATAAATCAATTTCATGATGCAAATTACATATATTTATGTTTTAAATAATAACATTCAGCAGTACAATAGATCATATAACACAAAAAGGGTATCTCTTTCTTACACCAGAGGAACCACTGCCATCAACAGCTTTTCAGAAACTTTTGTCTTCCAAAGATAATTTTTTGCCACAAGTATGATTTGCAAGATGTTGGCATGCTTTGATTAATGTAACTTAAGAAGGAAATTATTTTGCCATTTTATAAAATGCATTTGTTATTCATAAAATTCTTCCCAAATAAAAGACATAAAAATTTCTGTACTTTTTTCAGTTAAAGAAAAGGAACTCAGTAGAGCTATGTTAATGATTTGGTTTCTTAAGTTTTATAAATACTTACTAAATAGTTAATGAGTCAGTAAGCACACATGAGTTTAGCAGAAGAACAGTCCCCAAAGATGCCCACCCACATTCTAATCCTGGAATATGTGACTATGTTAACTTACATGGCAAAGGGAAATTATGGTAGCAGATAGAATTAAGTCTGCTAATCACTAGATCTTAAAGTAGGGAGATTATACTGAATTATTCCAGTGGGTCTAGTGTAATCACAAGGGTCTTGAAATGTAGAACAGGGTGACAGAACACTCAGTGTCAAATGATGTGACTTAAGAAGACTCGATTGGCCATGTTTGACTTTGAAGCTGGAAGGGGCCATGAGCCAAGGAAGGCAGGTCGCCCCTAGAATCTAGTAAAATGAAGGAATGGATTCTCCCTACAGCCTCCAGAAGTCAATGCACCATCCAATACTTTGATTTTACCCCAGTGAAATCCATGTCAGATTTCTGTGAAATAATCTGTTTCCTTGCCTCTTCCAGCAGTAGTAGGCAAGTAACTGGCTTACTTGAACACTGGATTTGAAATTGCTTAAGTATCTGAATACCATGCAAATCTTAGAAATACAACTCAGCAAAAGAATATATGAAAGTTAATATCAGCTATACTTAAGTAAAAAATATCCATTTATACAGCTGTGAGAATCTCTTCTCTGTGTCACAAGAAGAGGAAAAGAAAATCTATTTGCCATTTATTTAGCAATTATGTAAATGATACTAATGAAAAATCCTGCAAAGTCTACTCTTTGCAAAAAATTTCTGTCCCTATTTGTTGCTATGGGATTTTTTATATTCTCCTGTCTCTGATGATTTCTTTTCTCACTCTTCCTATTCTTCCTGCCCGCTGCCCCACCGCCTGGAAATACCACATATCTGCTTTTCATCTCTACGTGTGTTATTTTCGCTGGTGTCCATTTCCATTCCCAAGGCTTCTACGACCCCTTCCATCTTGATAGAATCAACCGTACACCTCCAGCTTGGATATTTTTCTCAAGTGGAATTCCAAACTGCCCAACTACCTCTCGGGGAGCCTCCTCCCACCATATCCAGTCTACCGTGTGAGTCTCTGGAAACAAAAATTCAGCGCGCCATGAATTGAAACCTCAATCTCTCCTCTACCTGTACCTTTTTCTCTTGGAGTCTCAGGGAACACCTTCAGAGTCTCTATCCTCCAAGTCATTGCGCCAAGAATCCCAATGTTGTGCAATCTCTCCTTCCATATCTAATCAGTCACTGACTAATATTCCTGCAAATTCTCAAATGACACTCTCTTAGTTTCTATTCTAAGATCTCACTGGAAGAGCCTTATTATAGGTGGTCTTCTAATTGGTCTTCCCACCTTGTGTCACTTCCTATCCTAATCAATGTTGTATTCTAAGTCCAGTGTAATTAGGAAAGCATTACTCTTTGGCTATAATATCTTCATGTATTGCTCCTGATAAAAGGCCAGCTCTTTGCAGTGACATTCCATACTTCCACAGTCTGGAGCTAGTGTATCTTTACATAACTGTCTCTAATTACTTTCCTGATACATCAGAGTTTCTCAAATACTTTTGTCTCAGTATTCATTTATACTCTTAAAGACTGCTGAGGACACCAAGTATTATTTTATTTGTGTGTGTTATATTTATAGATACTTAGAAATTAAACTTAAATTTTTGAATTATCTATTTGATAATTCATGTAAAAATAACAGTAATATGCCCATCATATATGAACATAGTATTTCTTGTAAAAAACAATCTGTAATTTCCAAACCCCAAAAATTTTTGTTAGAAGAGTGATGTTATTTTCCATTTTGGCAAATCTCTAACATCTGACTTCATAAATGAAAGCTGGATAATCATATATATTTGTTGATTCTATCCATTGTCATATGTTGATTTGTTTAAAATATACACAGAACATCCTGTTTCCCACAAATATGTAGTTGGAAAAAGGAGGAATATTTTAATAGCCCTTCAGATGTCTGTGACTATTCCACTTAAATGCAAACCAAAATTCAAGAAGCAGTAGTTTCTTAAAAGTTTACTTTCAATGTGAAATCCAAAAGCATATCAGTTAAGTTTTAGAATGCTTACTTTAAATCGTCTTGGTCTATTTTGCACTTTGAATGGATCATTTACCTATCATAATTTTGTAACATCATGCATTGGTCATTTAGAAAATAAAATATTACCTCACTGAGTTGTGCAAATCTCCCAAATGTTGGCATGTTTCATTGTATAATAGCCAGAAACAACATTTTACAATGTTGATTCATTAGTATCATCAAAATAATCTTTAAGTATTGGGATGCATGGTTGGGTGCTACTGCCTTGATTCACGGTAAGGCATTGGCAGTTTACCCATCACTGCTTTTGTATCGTCAGGATGAACGTCAGCAAATTTAAAAAGGTGGAAATGCCTTGGTGCTGTGAAAATAGTTTTGACCTCATGGTCCCCTGACAGACTCTTAAGGCACCTCAGAGGCCCACAGACCACACTGTTACTCCTGCTCTGTAGTCAAATTTAGTGGCTTTCAAATAATTTAAAGTATTTTCACACAAAAAATATCTAGACAATATTATAAGGTTTAAAAGAACTGCTTCATTTCCAGTGGGAGTTGGAGACATGGAGCCCTGTCTTGTCACTTCCCCACCCCCTCCTTTCTGCTGTGAGCCCATCCTGGTTTCAAGAGTCACAGTCTTGGAAACCAATATATTCATAGGTCCCATTGGTATTATATCATTTCACCGTCTCCGTACCATTGCTCACTAGCACTCGTCTGCACACTGTCCTCACTAGTGGAATCACCCCAAGCTCCTGATTCAGAATGTTTCTCACCCTCACTTTGGTTTTTAGACATAACTTTTGAATAGCCCATCACCTGCCTTTCAATAGAATGAAGTCTCCTCCAGGGCAGGGACCATACCTAATATAATTTGCCTCCCAGAAAACACAAAGATGGTAAATAGTTTTTGAATTTAATTGAAAATGTTACCTAGAAGAAAATAATTCTCCTGGGGTGTTCGATTCTTTTCAAGTTGTGCGAACTTTCAATGCTGCTACTGTGGATCTTTCTTCCAATCTTAAGGGTCTTTCCCTCATTAGCTCTTAGAAAGGTTTCTGGTCAGAAGCTGATTGTTATAAAGATTGCAAACCAAGATCATTCCTGTTTTAAAAGTTATAACTGGATGAAATTACAGAAATGCTTAGACAAGCCTGATTACAATCTAACACTCACTCTACATTCAGGCTTTTCAAGTACATTTCCCTGGGGTGTCTTCACCTGAGCTGACGTATGCTATTGCTTCATGATAATTTTGAAAGTATTCTCCGCATTCCTTTCCAGTGATGTTATGTATATGATTCCCCATACTTTCTTAGAGTCCTTACAGATGCAAGTAACCTTTCTGGAGACCTCATTCCAAGCCTGGATGTTTAGACTATACACGTTGCTCCCTGCCAATTACTGTCAATGATCCTGCCATTGTTTCCAAAGGGCCATGTAGCTGCTGATGGGGAAACAAAAGGCAGTAAAGCCAATGCAGCATTGATTAACTTGTTCCACTTCTTAGGATTCAAAAATGACTCATTTATGTCAAAAATGGAATATTTTAGGGGTAACAGTTGTATCTAAGAGGTTCCGTGTGTAACAAGGAAGAAGAGAGTTATGGTTCAGGAGCCCAGACTAGGGAAACCACACTAGCTGTCACAGGGAAGGCTTGCAGAAAGTTAGGGGATGTCACACCTCACCTACTGTATTGACACTCTCAGTAAAGCAGTGGAGGGGCGACAACATTAGGATGAAGAGCAAAAAGGCTAAATTTTACGACATGGCCACCTTTAAGTCTGTTTCCTTCCTCTTTTTCTCCTTCTAACCCATAGAATTGGACATTTGGCACCAAGATGTGAAATAAAATGTACCATCCCTAATACATAAATAATGGCTAGAGTTTAACACACACATTTTGAATAGGGCGATGATTTTAAAAATTCCTAAACATTACATGAACAAGATGTCGTGCATTTGGAAAATAAGCAATATGGAAATGTTTCCTGGATTATTGAATTGCACACACAGTAACTCATCTTCAGCCCTTTAGGGTCTTACAAACTCATCTCTATCATCGTGTATCTCATCCCCCCCCGTGAGGCAGATACTATTTTCATCTTAGTTTAGTCACAGCTCTCCTGATAAAGGTTCCGTAGTGTGTCAGGTAGGGGTGTATTTGATTGATTTTCTGGAATCAGACAGCCACTGTCTGTGTGGTAGATCCAGGAAGTTATCAGAGCCCCGGATGTCTTTGTTTTTCTGCTGACATCATTTGCCTCCATCTTAAATGTTCAGAGATGCTACTACAGGTCACGGATATTAGTTTCTGGCAGGAAAAAGGGGAAAGAAAGGAAGAACAAGAACATTTACTTCCTAGCTGAGTCACCTTTTTTTTTTTTTTTTTTGGCTGCGTTGGGTCTTCGTTGCTGCGCGCGGGCTTTTCTCTAGTTGCGGGGAGTGGGGCCTACTCTTTGTTGCGGTGCACGGGCTTCTCATTGCAGTGGCTTCTCTTGTTGCAGAGCATGGGCTCAAGGCGCGTGGGTTTCATTAGTTGAGGCGTGTGGGCTCAGTAGTTGTGGTGCACAGGCTTAGTTGCTCCACGGCATGTGGGATCTTCCCAGACCAGGTATCAAACCCATGTTATATATATAATTTTTAAATTTAAAAAAATATACAATTTTCAAGGTTACTTTCCATTTCCAGTTATTACAAGATATTGGCTCTATTCCCCTGTTGTGCCATACATCCCTGAGTCTGTCTTACACCCAATAGTTTGTACCTCCCCCTCCCTCATTCCTTAATTGCCCCTCCATTTCCCAGACCAGGTATCAAACCCATGTCCCCTGCATTGGCAGGTGGATTCTTAACCACTGCGCCATCAGGGAAGTCCCTGAGTCAACACACTTTAAAAGGTATTTTCTGGAATATACACTAGTGACAATTTCTGCTTACAGATAGTGGTCACACAGACTTGCAAGGAAGATGAGAATGCAGTCTTTTGCTGTGCATTTTGCCATCCCAGATAAAAGCCAGTTCTGCTCCTAGGGAAGAATGACAACTAGCAACCACTCTGCAGATGGTTATTCTGTTACAGAGCTGAAGCTTGAAGCTAAATACTCTTCTCTCACTCTGCCATATTATATTTGAACTTACACCAAGGACTGTATGTTCCCACTGGTAACCACTAGTTTGTTCTCTGTATCTGTGTGTCTGCTTCTTTTTTGTCATATTCACTAGTTTATTGTATATTTTAGATCCCATATATAAGTGATATCATATAGTATTTGTCTTCCTCTGTCTGACTTATTTCACTTAGCATAATGCCTTCCAAGTTCATCCATTTGCTATTTGCAAATGACAAAGTTTCATTCTTTTTTATGGTGAGTAGTATTCCAGTGTATGTGTGTGTGTGTGTTTATACACACATTATGAGCAAAAGATTTATATATGTTTATATATATAGTAAATAATCTTTACTTCTTTCAATTTCCTTCCATTAAATATATTGTAATTTGAAAACTTACTGTATAGAAAAGCTTTAAAATTACAATTTTTTTCAGTCCTTTCATGATCTCATACACACTTAGGGCTTCAGCTTTTTTATTTCTACAAAAACCATTCTTCAGCCTTTCTTTCTGAAGTTCTGAACTTCACCAGTACTCACATTACACTTTTCAAACTACTTGTAAGTCACTTCCCACTATCAAAGGAAAGTCTGTATTCCTACGTGATCAAACCTGTTCACTGCGTCCAATGGCTTCATCATTCTCCAGTGTTTCAGAACAAAATGGTCCCATGTCAATGGTGACCCAAGATCTAAATAGAACCCAACATAAGTCCCCCCCTGAAAAACATCCTCAGACTCGGGATTCTGGCTTTCCACGTGTTACAATAAACCAAATATGAGAGACTGCAGTCAAAGATCAGCAAACATACAAAAGAGCCACCATGTGCATGAGATTCAGTTAGAAATGCAAGCAGCACATTTAGACTTCCTGGTATTGGGATTACAAGATACATATTATTTAGTGTTATGCATATCAGATATGTATATTTTTAAATTGGTGAACTGAGAAGACAACAAGAAACTCTCCTAAATGACAACACAGCTTTGAAAAATAACAAATAAAACATTTATATATAGTCTAGATATATAGATATAGGTAGAGGTAGAGATATATCTATTTAGATGGCAGATGTAGATAGGTATAGATGTATCTATCTGTAAGTATATAAATGTGTGTGTTTGATATATGAGACATAATAACCCAATTAATTATTTAACAGTTGATTAAATAAAGAGAAAATGCATATTCTCAGATAAATCCACAAAACTCACCCAGAATGCAGCCTAACGTCACCAGAGTCAGAAAATTTGAAGAAAAATTCAAGAGATAAAGGGGTAGGATGAGAAAGTCTAACCAACATCTAATGGGTACTCCACAAGGCGAGACTACAGAGGGTAGGGGAAAGGCAGTACTTGAAGAGCTAATAAAAGGGACTTCTTTAAGACTAATGAAATGCATGGGTCTACAGTTAGAGCCACAGAATCCACAGTAAGAACAACATGTGACAAACAGAATTAAAACAAAGAAAACCACGTTTAGACCAATTGTAGTGAAACCAGAGAACTCAAGTGAAGGAGAAATTTTAAATAGGAAAAAGACAGCTTTCTTACAAAGGAAAAAAAATTACATTTACATTACACCCTTCAACCTAATAATGGAAGTTGGAAGACAGTGGACAATATGTCTTCAAAAAGATGAGATAAAAATAAATGCCAATTCTCAATTATGCATGCCAAAAATGATTTTGTGGATAAAGGCAAAATAAAGGTATTTTAATATACATAAACTGAGGAATTACTATCAAAACACTTAATCGATGATAATAGCATGTGTGCAGAAATTCAGGGTCAGTGGAAGAAAGAATCGGCATAACAGATTCTAAAGCTATTTTGTTCTTTAGGATGGGACTTAAGACATAAACTTCAGAACTGAATAATTATGCATGTTAAAACTGACAGTAACAAAATGCATAGAAATAGATGTTTTGCATTTTATCAGTTAAAGGAGTACTGGAATTGTAAATTGTTTTTTTAAAACAATCAAAGGGGAAAATGAAAATAATGTATTGAAAAATCAAGACAGTAGATAGTACAAAGTTAAAGGGGTGAAGTGAAATATTCAAATTAAAATAAATGTAAATCTCTGTGATGATCTAGATGGGTGGGATGGGGGTGGGTAGGAAGGAGGTCCAAGAGGGAAGGGATATATGTGTACATATAGCTGATTCACTTTTTTGTACAACAGAAACTAACAACATTGTAAAGCAACTATACCCCAGTCAAAAAAAAGAAAATCCAAAAATAAATAAATAAATAAATGTAAGTGGGGGAAACACTAATATGAGAAACATAGATTAATAAATAAATATATTACTAAATGAAGTTATGTACTATTTGCAAGGGGCACAACTTAAACAAACAAAACATTGATAATGAAATGAAGAAGATATATTGAGCAAATAATAATGAATAAAGGCTTAGTAAATGTTAAGATAAAAAGTATTTTATGGATAAACAAATTCACTACAAAATTAATTTTTAAAAATTCAACAAGAAATACAGAAAGAACACGCATGCAGGGCCAGCTTCCTGGGTGTGCCCCAACATGGTCATACAGAGTCCTGTACTCAGGAGAACCCTGCATCTTGGTTTTCATGATTTGCATTAGCCATCTTTAAATTTTTAATACTATTCACCTTGAAATTATTTTTATAAGTGAAATTCAGTGAAACATGGAACACATGCCAGTGGCTTGGAGCTTCAGCTTACATGTGGTCATGGCTTGTACCACCTCTCCACCTCCCAGGGACAAGTTTCTGATCCTCACACCTGCCCCCAGGAGCCCTGGTCCCTACCTGGCCTCCTCGTTCTCTGCTTCCTTGGTCACATCAATCGGGGGTGCCCACATTCTGCCATTTCCCTCTGCACTGAGAAGTGGACTGTATATGCACATGTGAAAGATGGGCATGGGTCCCACGATGTCTTAGAGCAGAGTGACAGGACAGCACCACGGTGCATTTAGCAGATGACTTGATGGTGTCTCTTGCTCACCCCCAATCCAAGTACCTGACCTGTACCAGTGTGAGTTTGCAGTGCACTGGGCATTATTCTTGGGTCAGGGCGGCAGGCCTGTGGGAAGAAGATATTAACCACTCTGCCCATGACCAGGGTCCTACACTTTTCTTTCGCATTGGACCTTCCATAGTATGTGACAGACCCATTTTAGATGCACTGTTTAAGTGGCCTCAAATGAGCAAAAATGAAAATATGATAGAATTGCAACACAAATACCATGCCCAGCATTATACTGGAAGATTTCAACACATCTCTCTCTCCCCTCTCTCTGAATTAATTAAGGGCATCCAAAAGTTTAAATGTTATATACAAATGGAAAATAAACATCAATAAACTTGATTTATTAGATATCTATAAAATATTGTACCCAGCAATTATTTACTGCTGTTCCAGAGCACATGTAAAACATTTACAAAAAGTTGCCAGATGCTAGGCCATAAAGAAAGACTTAACAAATTTCAAAAATAAAAACCAAACAGTATAGTATGGAGTACATTCTCTGAAAGCAAAGCAATTAAATTAAAAGTTAATTACACATAGAAAACCAGAACTAATAAAAGCCCCACAGGCTCCTTGGAGAAATAGCTGATTCTAGATCTGGGTCATAAAAATAATAATGTGCCTGAATCATCTCCTATTCCCCCCAAGGAAGGGAGGGCTCAGAAAATGAAAACAAAGAATGAGGTTTATTAAAAGGACCCAAGGGGCCCCCAAAGGCCAAAAGAAGAACAATTGGAGAAACAAGATAAAAAATGTAGTATTGGATTAAAATCAAGGGTATAAAACACATGTCCTGAGTCCATAGTGGTATAAATAAAGGACTTTATAAATAAATTATTATGGGAGAAGAGACAAATCTTCTTTACAGGAGAATTCCAAATAACGTATGTGGTTAAGGTGAGTTAATTCCCTTTCTCACTGTGCAT
The DNA here is from genome assembly GCF_003031525.2 of Neophocaena asiaeorientalis asiaeorientalis. Taxonomy (NCBI): domain Eukaryota; kingdom Metazoa; phylum Chordata; class Mammalia; order Artiodactyla; family Phocoenidae; genus Neophocaena; species Neophocaena asiaeorientalis. The sequence continues at coordinate 1,431,355 of NW_020174434.1, read as the reverse complement.
TCTCCACCCCCGTGTGTTCTATACTTAGTAACTTGCTTCAAAGAAGAGAGTATGAAAGGGGGCTACACAAAGAAACTTTATAGTGAAAAAATTTGGCAAACACTCCATCTCCCAGGTCGTCAAGTGGAATACCTACAGGATGTCATGTTGATAACAGGACTTTTGATGTTTCGTGGTATGAAGGGCACTTCTCCTCTCTGGGATTCTTCCCCAAAACCCAAAACCTCAGGCTGACCATGAGAAAAATCTCAAGTCAATACAAATGGAGGATTATTCTACAAATTACTTGGCCTTGAAACTGTCAAGATCTTGAAAAATAGGCAATGTCTGAGAAACTATTACAGACCATAGGAGGCTAAAGAGACATGTTGATTAAATACAGTGTGGTGTCTTGGATAGAATACTGGGACATAACAAGGGCACTATTAACAAATAAAAGTAAAATCTGAATACTGTATGGAATTGAGTTAATAATACTGTATCCATGTTAGATTTTTATTTGTGACAAATATATGAACCTGGGATATGGGAATTCTCTGTACTATATTTGCAACTTTTCTACAAATCTATAAGTATTTAAACTATTCAAATATTTTTTAAAAGTTTGTTTAAATAATCAGCAAACCTCTGGAATGATTCATCCAAGAAATAAAGAGATAAGACACAAATAATATTGATAATGAATAAGGGAACTCAGCTACATATCCAGCTGTCTTTAAAATGGTAAGAAAACACCATCAAAAACTTTATGTCAATCATTTTGAATGTTTAGAGGAAATGGGCAAATTCCTAGAAAAGAGTTAACTTAAAATGGATGAGATGAAATAGAGGAATAATTATACAACATTAAAGAAATTGAGTTCATAACTTAAATACTTGCCTACAGAGAGAACAAGAAGCTAGATTTCCATAGAGGAGATTTCATTGAAAAAAAAAATCTCACAATAAACAGATAATTCCATCTTATGGAAACTGCTCCAGAGAACAGAGAATGAGATAGCATGCCTTCCTGTGATTTATGACAATGGCATAACCTTCTTACCAAAACCAAACTTGGAGAGTAATACGATAGTAGTAAAAAGGAGGTAATGACTGGCCAAACTCCTAATGAATCTCAATTACATGTTAAATCTTAAAGAAAGCATAGCAATCCAAATAGTGCAATATATACCCCCAAACCCTAGGTTTACCCAGGACTACAATTGTGATTTACAATTAGGAAATTTGTAAATAGTCTCTGCTGTATTATCTGATTAAAGAAGGGGAAAATACATACAATCAGTGTTTGGGGGTGTAAAATGGGTTATACTAGACTGAACAGTGCCTATAGGAACACCTTCTGGGCTTCTCCTAGGAGATAGAGAGAATCACTGTGCTCTGCGTTGGGGGCAGAAGACCCAGGAGCAGGAAACATACTCCTTTCTCCCAAGAAGCTTGTCACAGACTCAGGGACACAGGTCACGAAGAGAAAAACAGCTAGTGGCACAAGGGTTAAATGCCAGCTCGAGAGAGAAACAGGTGTGCCACTGAGTAGAACAAAATCAAATGTTTACTAACTGGTGTCCCTAGTTCTAGACTTATACCATCCAGACCAATTTCCCTATACGTAAGAGGCAGTTGCTTACTTCTAAAGATACTTCAGAAGCCCCAAAAGTAAAAGAAAAAAGTTTTATCTTTATCCTCTTCACACAACTCACGGTGCAAGTACTCCCTACCTATTAGATTCCAACACTCTACTTTTGTTTAAATAAACTGAGGTGTCAGGGAGGGTTGGGGCAGTACTGGACATTTATTAGAAATTCAGGAAAAATACAAAATTATTAATTCTTAGAAAGTAACACGTATCGACACTGAATTACATGCAATGATACATGTTTAACCGCAAATACGATATGACACTTGTCAATAGTGAGAAAAGGGTTCTATCAGTTATATTGTTTTTAAAATGTTTGGCACAGAAGAATTTCTGCACATAAGAAAAGTCTGAAGCAGTTAGTAGCAAAAAGTGGTAATAGGATTTACTTTTCTTCAAATAATAAAAGCAATATATCTTTATGATGAAAGGAAAAACATAAAACATACAAAGATGAAAAAATCACTTATAATTTCACTTTCTAAAGAAAATGGCTGTTTTTATTTTATTATATTCCATTCAAAGCTCTCTCAGATTTATGAATTTTATAAACATGCTCATTTTTTCTCTGTCAATAGATAGATAAATAGATATAATACTGTGTGTGTATGTATAGCGTGGTTATATAATTGAAAAGCTTTTCTTTCTTCTTTTTATTTTTTTAACTAAAAATCCATTTGAAATATAGATCTGTGGTAGAACCCGACCAATTACAAGAAAACACAATGATGAGGCCCAAGACTAGAACTGTAGCCCCTGTCACTTGCTTATATCTTTAATCAGTAATTAAAGGGTTTTGCTGATTCCATTCAACAGCAGTTTCTTTCTTAATGGTCTGCAGTCATTCAGCTAGATCAGTGATTTATAATCATGTTATCATGCCACCGGCTTTGGTCTGAAATCCTTTTGTAGGATTCTTTAAAGAGGCTTATTTTCAGGTTAGAATGATCTGAAGGGTTCAAGATTAAGGCCTAAGAAAACCTCATCCTCATGTACAATATTTACCCAGTACTGATCTGAAGCCAACCCGAAGCCAAATATACACACTAAAATCTCATTGTGCAGTTTCAAGGACACATGAGCATGGTTTGTTACCTAGGAATTGCCACCTTCTAAACATTTTAGGGGCCTGACCTAAAATTTACTCTTGTGCTCTCTTCTTTTATACTTGCCTCCAAATGTGGGGTTATCCTTAACATATGTATGTTTGCAATCAAAACACAAATTTATCGTCGTGTGGACTTGATGTTGAATTTGCTTGGCTAAAATCATCTGGGAAATATAAAAGGCTTTTGAAATTTTTATATAATTTGAACGCATGATCACTTTTCATAGACATTCCATTTTTTTCTTTAACTTCAGAGATCTTCACTATTTAAAAAAAAGAAAAAGACATGTATTATCGTAAAATATGATCATCACATAGTATCAGAAAGAATCTTGTGCTTTTTATCAATGTCATATAAGAGCAAAACTTCATCCACAAGTCTTGAGGCAGCAAAGGGTTATCTTCTTTGGAGTAGTAGGTAAACCAGCAAGATGCCTAAGGTGAAGTGTTCCAATTGGATTTAGGCAATTGGGCTTCTCACCTTTGCTTTTAGTGAAAACCATCCCATTCACAGGCCTGCTATGTGAATATGTGTTTATTTCACTTGATGTTTACATCACCTCAATGAAAAATATATGATATTTTACATAAAGTGTGTCTATAGATGTAAATATATGAACGTATGTATATGTGTACACGTATACATATCATGATGTACAAATCTTAAGTTGTGAAGTATTTTATGAATATAGTCTTAGTAAATCTTTGCAACAAAATGATATCTCTATGTTAAAAATGAGAAAAGACAGTCATGCAGAAAAATAACATGTCCATAGCCATCACGCAGTAAATCAGCCTTCATTCCTTTTCACCGGCTCACTGTCTGTGCTATCAGCTACCATGACGTGGTCTTTTGTCCCAGGTACAGTCAGCTGTAGTTCCTCATTATACTCACAGCATTAAAATATGCAACTGTAGTTGTGGCTGGTCCTTGCTGCCCACCATGAATACTTACTCTTTGATATGAATGATTCATTGGGCCCGCCATAAGCAAGAGTCAAATTCATTCCCAGTGACGATATATTACAATTATTTTTATCATTTTTTTAACCTGCATGTTTTGTCCAATAAACTGGGAGTCCCATCATCACCATGATTCTATCTCTAGTGTTTACCATGACTATATGTTCATTGCCCCATAGATCTCATCTCAAGTGTCACCTCCTCTCTTCTGGCCTCCTCATCTAAAATACCACCTCCAGGTTGCATTTATGCATGAAATTTGTCAACATCAAACCACCCTCCTTGTGTGTTTACTTGTGTATGATCAGTTTGCACTGATGAGAAGGTAAGCTCTGTTTTTGTCTTCTTCGTTCTGGGATTCTCCACACTAAGAACAGAGCCTTGCATAGTAGTGCTTGGAAGGATTACTGTAAACTAAAATACACTGATTTGTTTTTTGTTTGTTTCCAAAGAATGTACAAACCTGACATTTTTCTTGAGCAGCAAAAATAAGACACATTTTTAGTGTCTGCTGCCTTCACGTGATATGTTCTCTTAAAGACTGACTATGGGTGACGTCACCTAGGTTTGTTCACAAGAACTGAAGAGGCTACATGGAAGAGGTGTTATGTACACATGCCTGAAGATTCTTGAGACAAGTGTTATCATCCCCATTTCACATACATGCAAAATGAAGCTCACATATTTTAGAAACTCGTCAAAGTTACACATACGATTGGAAACAAGCTGAATATAAATCCAAGGCTGTGCTTATTCCAAGGAGCTGTCTTTCATTCTCCCACTTTTAAAGTTGCACTTGCTCACCTACCAGTGTTTACAAAGTCCTATATTTGGGATGCTTTTTCTATAATAAAATGTTATCATTTGTGAAAAGAAAGAAGGCCAAGTTAGAGAAACACTGAAGGGCAGATCACCTCCCTAAGGCGGGCTCCCAAGGTGTACCCACAGATTTAGGTAGGGCCCTATGTGCTCACGGAGCCTACAGCAAGGCTCACATCTATTCTCACACACAGTACTTCATCCATTGCATGTGTACAGCCTAACCTAAAAACTGTTACACTGTACCAACAGGCATGTGTTTATTACTTAAAAATATTCAGGTATTTAATTATCACAAAGTTTTTAAAAATATCCGACATTCCATGGACAGTTTTCATTTTTCTCAAAACTCACTAGAATTTGAAATGGGCAGATCCAGTTGACAACACCACCTGTGTCTCTTTCAAACTTCCGATTTTCCCTCTGGTAACCCCTGGTCGGAATAAATAGAGGCATTCTGATGATTTGAACTCATCTAACTGATGATAGCAACACGCTGATGACACTTTCCACAGTATATTCATTGTTTTTCTCCTTTCTGGTGGCTTATCCATCATTCATCAGCCCACAGAGTACCAAAAACTTTGCATGGGGTGTGGGAAGGCTGTGTCCCATGCATTAGTGCCTTTTTCCTCTAGCCAAAATATCTTCATGAATCCAGTTCCACACATGTAAGCAGGATCTCAGAAAACTAGAAGATGTGCAGATGTGAGTGACTGCAAGATTGAGAGGTTTTAAACCATATATTTTAAGAATTAGTTAAAGAAATTCCAACCCCCTAGCTTGATGGAAAACAGGCTGAGGAGAACATAAAAATAACTTCATATGTCAAGGACACTCAAGCAAAAAAAAAGAATAAGACTTATATACTATCTGGCCTGAAGGATTAAACCAAGACCAAAAGAAACTCTTAGGAAAATTTTCGCTTCAGTTTAAAACATAGCTATTTAAAAATCTAAGTTGTCCAGAGATGAAAAAATGGTACTGAGTTTGCTTTTAGCAGCAGAAGAAAAAATTATTTAGTAACTGTCACATGAAAAGCAACGTTCTGGACATTTTTGTTTGTTTTTTCCATAATAAGCTAATCAGGAAACGAATTGTACTCTTAATTTTCAGGGTAAAAAACAAACTCATCGAAGTTATAGCCAAATTGCCTTGGATTACCAAGCTAACTGATGACAGAGCCAGAAATCAGACCTGGACCTTGGACACTGCATCTCCTGTTCTTTTCTTTTCTCATATTCTCACCAAGGTAAATCCTCCATGATTGTTTCTTTCTGTGGAGGATTTCAGAACACAGTGCGGGTGGCCTGCACGGATTCAGGTCTGGTACAGCTGCAGGGTTTGGCTACTGATGATCCAAAGGGGTTTGGGCCCACGTCAGAGGTTTTCTTGGAAGGAAGCATGCAGGGTCCCAGAGCAGGACCGTGGCTCCTAGTCTGCTCCAGCTGGGATGAGCAAGCTTCAGTGGCAACAGCAGAACCACTGGATTATGACTAAGTACATGATCTAAGTCATCAATCCACCATGAAAACAACTTTAACTCCAAGCTTGTAAAATTATTCAAATTGGTTTTTTACACTTGAGGCATAATATCAAGAATAATATTGAACCAGATCTGTCAAAAGGGACAAATAAAACCTGATCCCATTTGCTTTTTAGTTTAACCTATGTTATTAAAAATAAGTGTCTTATTAAAGGAACAACCAGGAGCTCAGAGACAAAGAACCAAAGAGAGAAATATAGCAGTGAGTGTATCCCATTTTAAATTAATGGATGATATGTGCTTGTTGTTCAGCACAGGAAACTCTGGGTCAAACTGAAGTTTGAGGGGGAAGAGAACCCATATTTGGACCAGCAATTTTGTGTGATTTAAAAGAATCTTTGGGGAGATACCAGTGACCCCAAGCATCCTACTGTCACATGGGATATCTAAATGGGAGTAACCAATGCAGAACTGTCTGGAATCTGTGAAGCAGATTTACTGCCAAAGTAGGTGGTTCTAAATCTCCTGAAACTGAGGAGATTCTATGATTTTCTCTGGATTATCTTTATAGTACTTTGTTCTGTAAAACAAATCCGTATGCTTAATTATGCATCAACTCTTTCTGCTAAGGGCTGCAGGAAATGCAAGGGCAGGTAGACTGGGTCTTTGCTCTCAAGTACCTGTTGTCTTGGAAAAAATAGAGAGAAAAGAAGAAAACTAGGATATCTCAGCACCTAAATGAAGTGACAAGTAATTGGAAATTTAGTAATAGTAATGCGAGAGTCCAGTAATGGAACCCGCCTTGTATCCGATATGGTGTGAGGCTCAAGAATGAAAAGTCAGTATTCTCATTTTGCTGGTGAAGTAACAGAGGCATGGACAGTCATTTGCTGAAAATGACAACTTCTCAGTAAGTGATAACACTAAAGTCATAACTATGTCTGACCTCAAAGCCCATGTTCTTTGCAGTCATTTTATTGTAAGGCACAGCTCTAGCTGGGAGGTCATCTGACTTTCAGAGGTAAAAGTAGAAGTTTCTCTTGACTGACATGTTCTCAAGTGCAGGCTGTCTGTCCTACCCTTCCTCCCAAGGACCATCTCAATCCAATGTGTTGTTACATGTAAATCTCTTGGGCATAAATGTCTCCCTACATATTTTTAACTCCTAATAGGTGTTTGTTTAATGCCCATTTTCTTGTCTGATACTAACAGAAAATGCTCATCATCAATGCCTGAAATGTCTTCCAAAGAACACAACACCTCTAGTTACAGGTGTTTAGATGGTGCTACACAGTAATTGTTGTTGCTGTGGCTTTTTTCCTTAATGTTTTCCCCCGTAATTCCTTGACTAACTTTAAAGTGCTAGAAAACAGGTTGAAATTTTAAAAGGCTAACTAAAAAAAATAAATAATTATACCCCCAAAGTTCCAAGTTACTATTCAGAAATTATTTTTATTTTTCTTACTGCTTAGACATTATTTCACAGTACTTGTTTCCTCAATTGTAAGGGGAATCCCATAACTAATTTAATAAACAGATTTAGAAATATCAAAAGATTAAAATGCCGGTCATTAAATTAAGCTCAACCTGAGTCACCCACACAGTGGTTGAACCTGGAAGGATTTGCCTCTAAACACGAACTATCTCTCTGAAGAAGGTCAAAACAAGCAAATTTGATTAAAAAAAAAAAAGCAGTAAGAGACTTTTATGGTTCATTGGGGAATTCTCTATAAAAATATTTATTTAAACTCCTCAGAGTTGTTCTTCAAGATAATTTCCTCAAAAAAAAACAAAACAGAGTTGGCTTTGGAAATGCCTCTTATTAAAATATTTTCCACAGATACTGATAAGGTTCTAAGTCTTTTAAGTCTTTCAAACAGTGTCATCTGTTCTTTTGATTTGCTCTAAGACAAAAATTCATGAACACCTAGTCACCTGCCTTTTGATCTACTAGAGAGAAAAACTAATTTAGGTCTGCTCTGACTCATTTTGTCTTCCTTCATGACAAAAATAGCTTCTCTGGTTGTACAGTTCCTTCTAGGGTTTTCCCTGAAATGCTGCAAACTGGTTCTTGTGAAATAGAACTCTTATGAGTTCCTTTGGTTTGAGAGAGAAAATCATGAGAGAGTCAAGGACGTGAGCAGGGATGGGCAGGGAGGAAAGATCAAAAGCATCAAAAACAAGTTGCCCTGAGGTGGGGACTGTCCAAGAAAGGGAAGTGACGGCAGCAGGAGCCCACTCTCCACAAGATGCTGAGCCAGCCAAGAAACACTCAATACTTTAAGCATGGAGCATGATAATCATCAACTTAGAAAGAACAGAGCAAAGTGCAGCAGTGATGAAATTGGATGACGTATAGCATCTCAGTACCGCCCTGTTAGGACAAACAATTGCATACACACTGGTGCAAGGTCCTGTGCTAGGTTTTGGGGAGCCTGCATAGAGAACATATTCTTCACCCTCAATTCTTATAGCCAAAGGATGGGGAGCGAAGATGCTCATGGATGAAGGCAGCACACTGTGGTGAGGGGCGGCAATTCGCAGAAGAGACCTCAGAGAAATAGCACATCGCCTCAAGCATCACAAACAGGGAAGAGAAAGTGACCAAATTCAGAGGCATGAGAGAAAAACATGACCCTAGGAAATGCCAAACAGCTTGACCAGGTGATAAAGGAGGTGGAAGAAGGGCAGATCAGACAGAAAAGTTGAAATTAATCTAAACATTCTTAGTTTTTTCTTACATCTAACACCTACTTAATGAACAGATGTTAACTGTGATCACAGATGAATTCCTGTGATTGCCTTGGTCTTTGAAAGACATAAAGGTGAATATAAGAAAGGATTTCTGCCCACAGGGCTCACACTGTCTTTGGAAAGACCCCAGACAGAGCTGACTGCCCACTCCTGCCCAGCTGTCTCATCAGGACCCATAATTGAGGAGGTCTTTACTACCATTCCCTCCATTTCAGATGAGTAAAGGTATAAAATGTTTAAGGAGCACATCTAAGATAATCCAATCATTAAGGGGCAGAGCCAGGATCTGAATTAAAACCATCTTGTTTCAGAAAAAGCCCTTTTCATACAAACTCTAATTTCCAGTTTTATATGTGCATCACGTATGTTACCCTGTAGTTCTAGAGACATATGTATAAATTCACATACACGTGCACACACCACACACACACACACAAACACACACAGCCATATGAAAAATGGAACATTTAATGGTTTGCTATAGGATTAAGTACAAGCTTAGCATTTAAGACCTGACCTACTGGGACCACCCACATGTCCACTTTTACCTCCTGTGGTTGCTAATTATCTTTAATTTCAGCCATGCCGGAATATTTGAGATCTCCCACCCCACCTAAACTTTGCTTATATTTTGTCCACCTTGCCCATCAGAGACCAGGGCTCTGTTCTAAGCTAGTGGAGTCCTATGTACTCTTCATACATAGCACTAAACCTACTTTCCCTGTGAAGTTTCCGTGAACCTTCTCCAAGAAAAATAATTTCTTGATTCTCCCAAACTACTGTGTATGTTTCATTACTGTACTACTTGTCACATACTAAGGGTTATGTTTTCATTTATATTTTTACTGCTAGCTATGAACCTGCAAAATATATACACTTGCTTCTCTGTCCTCATCAAACAATATGGTCCATAATACAGAATAAGTGCTCAATACACATATTTTGGGTGAAAAGAGCTCCCCGATTCTTCCTTAATGGGGTGTTACTGGTGGTGAGGACAAACGTTCTCTAGCCAGGAAATCAAACATCAGATCTATGCTTTGGTTTTGCTGCTACATTTTTTTAGGTCTTGAAATGCTACGTCTTCTTTCTATAATGTTTTTTTTTTTTTTTGTCTTTGGTATGCTTTCGTTTTGGTGGTTTTGTCTATAGATTTAGTTCCATTTGACAAATATTTATTAAGTTGTATCAAATTTCCAAAACTTTGAAAGGTTCTTGGGATGAAAAGAATAAAATGTAGATTCTAATCCCAAAGCGTTCTTGGAATAAAGAGAAGAATAAAATGTAGATCTTAATCTGGGAGAGAAGACATACTTGTAAACAATAATTAGAGCAGAATGTGGCAGATAGGAGAGGAAAGGAGTGAAATAGTGAGTGATTGAGGGGATTAGGGAAAGCTTTGCAGAAGAGTTGACACCTCAACAGTCTGTTGAAGAGTGAGTTGTGAACTAGTTCCCAAGGGGGTGAGCAGTGTTTCCAAATCCCCAGGGTCTCTGTGTGGACCACTTTCCCACACCCAGCACACTGATTTCATAAAATACACTCCACGGGGCTTCCCAGGTGGCGAAGTGGTTGAGAGTCTGCCTGCCGATGCAGGGAACACGGGTTCATGTCCCGGTCCAGGAAGATCACACATGCTGCGGAGCGGCTAGGCCCATGAGCTGTGGCCGCTGAGCCTGCGCATCTGGAGCCTGTGCTCTGCGATGGGAGAGGCCACAACGCCTGCGTACCGCAAAAACAACAACAACAAAACACTCCACGAATCCATATCCATGAAAAGAATGATTTTTTTTTTCTTAAACATCTTTATTGGGGTATAATTGAAGAATGATTTGTTTTAATTTTTAGAGGTATTTTATAATTTTGTTTTGAAGATATTCATTATTGTTGGTTCTGCTTTCTTGGCAATTATAGATAATTTAGCCAAGCCAGTATGGAAATAAGAAAATATAACATCTGAACTCGTATACATATAATATTTTTTTCTAGAAATTAGGAATTATAGTGAACAATAAAGTTGGCATAATGTATGTGTTGCAGACATAACATTGGTTGATTATAATTTTACTGTTTTTAGTTTCAAATTTTGAATCCGGCACAGATTTTCAGGATCCGGTCACTTAGATAAGCCTCTGGGATTTGGGAATTCCCACCTAGAATTTCCAGTGGATGCTCTGGCTGTGCACAGAGGCTGGAGGGAGGCACACACAACAGGAAGAAAATGTGCAATGGCCAAGACACGTGAAATAGACTTATTAGTTAGGAAACCATGAAGGTTTGAATATTACTGGAGAATAAACACAAAAGGCATTTGCCAGAAACTCACAGATTGTCTTTGTATTGACAATCTCTGGTTAGTACCAGAGTTCTACTTCTCTTGCTGCAAATCTGCAAATTTGCTTTTGGAATGGTCTCCTTTGCTTCTTTACTTGTCTGTGTTTCCTCCCTTGCACACTTTTTTTTCTCTTAGAGGTTCTAAGCACTCCATTTCTCACACCAAATTGCGCAAGGCATTTACTTTGTCTGTTCAGTCAACATCTGCTCCAAGCCTAGGAGTAGACCTCTTTGTCACAGTGCCACTGGTCCACTGTCTAGCTCACGGCCTCCTACTGGGCTCTGCCACTTCCCAGGGACACCTCTCCTGAAACCATGCTGTTCTAGCCCTGTCCAAATCTGAAGAGAAGGGTTGATGCCTTTACTTCTGGAAACCCCAATTTTTAAGCAGAAAAACGCTGTCTAATTTAGAGACATGAGAAAAAATATATCTCTATCGAGAATATAAAACAAAAGTATTTTCTAACATTCTGATTGTTTTCATTGCCTTAAGTAATCCCCCAGCCAGAAAATCTGCCGTATAATATCAACTTAAGACCAGCTCCTTTTGTTTCTTAACTTTTTAGAACATTTTTAGGAATTGTTTTTGTTTGAAGCAAGCTATGTTTAAATGTTACTATTGTCTGAAAAAAATGTGGTTTCTCACTATCTCAAAGGAGTTGTTTGCAATAAAAAGCATATTGCCTATTGTGTTGAGTTGTCAAGTGACACCTATATTATTGTGTTTACATATTAAAACTGTTCAAGGCATCAAGTGATTAAAATCGTTAGGATAATTATTACTAATATATGTATGATTTTGGTGATTGCATGACAATACTTGTCATTTTAAAAACAGCTGGAATTTAATAAGAAAAGAGGAGGTGAGAGTTGTGCAGTGACTATCACTCTTGATTATTACACCAAAATCCTGGTAAAATACAGTTTGAAAGTTTGGGAAAGATTTAGCAACGTAGGGCATTGATGGTTGGATTTGTTTACAATGATCGAATATAGTAAATATTTTGCTAAACCAAAAGCAGGGTTTGGGCAGGACTTTTGATATTTTTATTTTCAACGTTCAGTCTTTAATGTACAGTTATCATTAAACCAGTGAGCTTCTTTTATAATTAGATTCCTGTGCAAACTCTCACAGCGGTTACTGAGGAATGATTGAGAAAGGAGAGTGATAGGAGCTCATGGCTTGAATCAGTTCAGAGAAACTCCCTATGAATGGATCACTTATGGCCTCCAAGAGCATCCTTTGATCCTCTCATCCTCCCTTCTTTCTCTCTTTATAATCACACATGTCCTTTATTTCTCTGGCCCGACTTAGCGATTCTCAGTGACCACTGTCACCGCACAATCTGAGGGGACGTGGGGTGAAAACCATGGGAGTTTTTAGACGCAAAGGGCCCCTCATTGCTTCCTGTCCAGTCAGAGTCCTCACGAATGTAAGGGGACACGAGGCGAAGCAACTTCCTCTCACGATGATGTGAAGAATTCTGCATTCATGGAAACAGGCACTTTGTGGTTTTACCAACACATTTTAAGACCCATATTTGTATCCAGGGGTGTAAACATAAAATCCAACGTATTAGTTTTACTTGTGTAATGCCTTGTCAATATATTTGTGTACCTAATGTTTAATTAGGATTTGATATATTTTTTCCGATTAAATTTTTTTAATTTAATTTTTATTTTATATTGGAGTGTAGTGGATTTTTACAGTGTTGTGTTTGTTGCAGGTGTACGGCAAAGTGATTCAGTTATACATATACATATATACATTCTTTTTCAGATTCTTTTCCCGTATAGGTTATTACAGAGTATTGAGTAGAGTTCCCTGTGCTATACGGTAGGTCCTTATTAGTTACCTATTTTATATATAGTAGTGTGTTTTTGTTAATCCCAAACTCCCAATTTATCTCTCCCCACCACATTTCCTCTTTGGTAACCATAAGTTTGTTTTCAAAGTCTGTGACATTGCTTCTGTTTTGTAAAGAAGTTCATTTGTATCCTTTGGTAAGATTCCACAAATAAGTGACATCATATGGTATTTGTCTTTCTCTGTCTGCCTTACTTCATTCACTAAGCATGAGCATCTCCAGGTCCATCCATGTTGCCGCAAATGGCATTACTGATGATCTTAAATTTGGTAGATTGATGACCTCAAAATGGCTTGCAGGATTTTAAAAATGAGGATAGTTTTACGTTTGATTTAAATTTCTAAAACTAATACTCGATCAAAGTCTTTATAGGAACAATCACTAGTCCCTAAGTCCTAAAAGAAAAAAAAGCATAATGGTGCTTTTTTGACTGCACAGAGAGATTAGTTAGAAGTGCAACTGAGTGGTTTATTAATCAATAACAATGTTGGAGAAGCAAGATTAATGCAATTAGTATAATTCACATAATTCAGCTCTTGCACACTCATAAAAATCAAAGTGCTCATGGTTGGGTGTACACATACTAAAGAACGCTGCTTCTTGGTTTCTTGCTGGATGAAGGGCAGAACTGACATAGGAACATCAGGGCCCAAACAGCAGGGTCTTTGATGATCTGGTGAATATTCATTCTTCTATGCTTTTATTTTTTTCCCGAGTAAAATAGACGTGTACTTTTAACTATCACATTTTTAAAAATCAGAATCCTGAGATTTTGTGTAATCAGATTAAAAGCCAGATAAACTTTAGATATTTACTCTTAGAGAAAAAAGAGGGGTCGTTAGTGGTTGAGGTGTTTTGAACAAGGGGGTGAACTCGTGGTTGCTAAATAATTGCCAGAATAACTTAAACAAGAACAAAACCTTTTGACTGAAGCATGGAGGCCTCTTTTCAACTACTTTTTTGCCCCCCGTTCTACTTCTGATTTAATCAAATTATACTAATAACTGATTGTCTATTTGTAAAAATCAGTCATATTTTCAATAACAACCCTCTAACTACCCTCCTCCCGTCAGATCCTGGAGCTGAGACTTTCTCAGTCGGACCCTCCCTGCTTTCCCACTGCCTCTGTTCCCACACCTATGCTCAGCTCCTACACAAATCTCTGTCTTCTCCCACACATTTCCCCTCTGTTTTACCTCCCTGACTTGGCGTAGACAAATGACTCAGCATGTGGAGTTGTAATTCTATTTCCCACAAGTATCCCCTGCTCATTTTCAAGGTCCAGCACACATGCTTCCTCCAGCCTGAAAAATTCACTGGCACTTTCAAACAGAAAACCTTCCTTCCCAGCCACTCCTGTCTGATTCTATGGGCTACTCAAATGCCTTATATCAGGTGCCGCTTCACAACACAGTGACTGACATGACTGTGTTTCATTCTCCACTGGATTCCATGCTCTTTGAGGGAGGTGTTCCTACATTATCCTCACATGCGCTTTGCTGATGGCGACCAGTCAGAACATTTTTTTACATAAAAGTGTTCCTACAAGTAATTAGAATAACCTTTACATGTAAATGTTTACATATATTAAACTATCTGTCTCCACTTCACTCACTCATGTATTCCCAAAACAGGTGCTATAAACCTAGGACTATGAAACCAGATTATGAAAATTTACCCCAAAGAAAATTAAAATTGTAAAGAACCTTAGATATTACACAGTTCAATTTCAACTACTGTCTTCCAGATGAGGAAATGAAAGCCCAGAGAGGAACAGAGATTTGCCCAAGGCCCTGGGTAGTCTGACATTATCTTAACTTCAAAGATACTGTTAAGATATCGTTACTGTCATGGAAGAACTCCCCCTCCTCCAAGGCTCTTTTTCAAAAGAGCATGGATAAGTTGGGGAATATTATTCAATATAGACAAACCCTTAAAAACAACCAGGAAGAAAAAGAGAAGATCCAAAGACATGCCCAGGTCTGGGTTCCTCATGTAGTTACACCCAAATGGCAACCCGCCCCTCCTTCCTTTGTACCTGTGTTATGTTCCTTCCACCAACACCTGGATCAGTGGATCTGAAGTCACCCAGGTGAATCACAGGACCCATGGGTCAACCAGAGTCATTCCAGCTAATGCTTAGGAGAAATTGCTCATCACAGTGTGAGCATTCAAGCAGCATTCACAGGCCTGCCGGGGTCCTCCACCTATTTTCATTGGACTTCTGAGGTCCTTATAATTCCCACACGTATGTAAATTTGCTGGTCTTCTGTTCTTCTAGGCCCGTCTACACTGAGCTGCCAGCCTTGCCTTCTGAGGGGCACCTTTACATTCAGAAAGGCCCAGTGGCTAAAATTAGCATTGGCAACAAAGGTTCCTGGCTGGGTGTGCCTAGACTTTCTAAAGAGATGGAGATGGGAGTGGTATTTGGATTAGCTTTAATATTAATATAGTAAGGAGCTGGAAGATAGTCCTTGGGAGGGATGTAGGCCACTTAAAGAAAAGTAGTATTTTTTTTAAAAATTTTTTTATAGAAGTATATCTGATTTACAATGTTGTGTTAATTACTGCTGTACAGGGCTTCCCTGGTGGCGCAGTGGTTGAGAATCTGCCTGCTAATGCAGGGGACACGGGTTCGAGCCCTGGTCTGGGAGGATCCCACATGCCGTGGAGCAGCTAGGCCCGTGAGCCACAACGACTGAGCCTGCGCGTCTGGAGCCTGTGCTCCGCAACAAGAGAGGCCAGGATAGTGAGAGGCCTGTGCACCGTGATGAAGAGTGGCCCCCGCTTGCCACAGCTGGAGAAAGCCCTCGCACAGAAACGAAGACCCAACACAGCAAAAATAAATAAATTAATTAATTAAACCACATTAGAGAATGGCTGAAAACACTTAAAAAAAAAAAACCTAAAAAAAAAAAAAATTACTGCTGTACAGCAAAGTTATACGTATATGTACACATTCTCTTTTTATATTCTTTTCCTTTATGGTTTTATCATAGGATATTTAATATAGTTCTCTGTGCTATACAGTAGGACCTTGTTGTTTATCCATTCTATATATAAAAGTTTACATCTGCTAATCCCAAACTCCAAATCCATTCCTCCCCCAAACCCCTCCCCCTTGGCAACCACCAGTCTGTTCTCTATGTCTGTGATTCTGTTTCTGTTTCATAGACAGGTTAATTTGTGTCATATTTTAGATTCCACACATAAGTGATATCATATGGTATTTGTCTTTCTCTTTCTGACTTACTTCACTCAGTATGACAGCCTTTAGGTCCATCCATGTTGCTGTAAGTGGCATGGTTGCATTCTTTCTTATGGCTGAGTAGTATTCCATTATATATATGTACCACATCTTCTTTATCCATTCATCTGTCAATGGACATTTAGGTTTATTCCATGTCTTGGCTATTGTGAATAGTGCTGCTATGAACATAGGGGTGCATCTATCTTTTTGTCCAGATACATGCCCAGGAGTGGGATTGCGGGATCATATGGCAACTCTATTTTTGGTTTTCTGAGAAACCTCCATACTATTTTCCACAGTGGCTGCACCAACTTACATTCCCACCAACAGTGTAGGATGGTTCCCTTAAGAAAAGTAGTTTTGACTCTGGCTATAACATGATACCCCAATGAAACATCATTACCTACAGGTCATAGGGAGAAGCACAGGAAGCTCCTTTTCTTCCAAAGGATAATTCTGAAATTCCACAAATAACAAAATATTTGTTAAAAAGCATTATGGCAACAAGAGTGGAAAAATCCACATTATTAAAGATCTTTATAACTTATATAAAGGTTATATAACTTCATAACATTTCAGAAGAGATTCATCCTTGTTTTCTTCAGTATATAAATCAGTGTTATAACAGGTGGATACAAATGGCATTTAAATATGAACCTAAAACTCCCAGGTGCAGCATTCCTTACTTCACACTGACATTTTATTAAATCAGGTGATGGCTTACAGAGTATATGATGCCCTTGTATGATACGTGGAGTGTTAACTTTTCTGATTTGAAGTATTAATTGTAATAAGCTAACTCATGGTGGCAGAGACATTTGCAAATCTGACACTCAACGTTTCAAATTCTGATTTTAGAAGGACAATTACTGGAGATAAATCCTGAGACAAGCACTCCTGAAGCTCTTTAATTGACGTTTCTGGTCACCAAGAAGAAAAGTTTGAAGAGGTGTGTACAGTTGACGATGTTTAAAGCGGTGTGATGGATTGTATAATTCAGTGAGGCACTGGGAGAAAGATGTCTGTCTGTGGGTAAGTGTGTGAGCATGGTTATGATGAAGAAAGAAATCACATTGAAAGGATGCAAGTTTGGCAAGAGAAATCATGAACAACAAAATAAGCCCTGGTCTGACTCACTAATTAATCTACCTAGGCTAGATGTTTCATTTAGGGGTATATTTCCACAGTCTGGGACAAAATTCTAAACACAGAAAGAGGAGAATCAGAGCAGCTTTTATTAAGAACAGGAGCAGCATGTACAGGATTTAATTAAAGCTACTTTAGAAATCAGAGAGCTAATACAGACGCTGTCTGACTTTTCAACAACTGTATCCTCCCAAATGTCTCCCTAGTATATCATTAAATTATATAATCAGTACATCTTCTTTTTGTAATACCAAGAGTTCATTGCCTTACCAAAAAAACATGTTCTGATTATGGTGCGAGTATGTAGGCATATGCATGTCTTTAGGTCAGGAAAGGGCACTATTTTGCTATCAAAATGTTCAAATTGTAAGCCATCACTCATTCTCTGTTCCAGCTTTCTTTTCTGTTCTATCTCCGTGTTTACTCATTCAAAACCATTCGTATTTTCTAATTCCTAGTATTAGCATTCCTTCCTCGTGATGAGGGTGGGCGTATGAATACAGCACAGACCCTTCCCTCATGGATCTCATAGTAGGATAAGTGGACACATAGGCAAATGATCAAAGCAAGTTGTCGCACAACATGTGCTGGAGTCCTCTGTGACCATAGAAGAGGGAGGTTGTTGTCTTAATTGGTTTGGGTAGCTACAGCAGAGTTTCATACACTGAGGGGCTTAAACAGCACACATTCATTTCTCCCAGTTCTAAGGCTGGAAGTCCAAGATCAGGGCTTCAGTACATTCAGTGTCTGGTGAATGTCCTCCCCCTGGTTCAAAGACGGCAACTTCTGCTGGGTCCTCACATGGGGGAAAGGGCGAGGGATCTCTCTGGGGTCTTTTATAAGGACACTAACTCCATTCATGAAGGCTTTGCCCTCATTGATCTAATCACCCCCCAAAGGCCCTGCCTCCTGATACCATCAACTTGGGGGCTAGGATTTCAATACATGCATCAGGGGGAACACAGACATTCAGTCCATAACAGTCATCATGATAGACTTCCTGGATGAAATTATATTTCTTTGGATTTTTAGAGAAGCAGCTTGGTGTGACAAATAGCCAGGATTGTGTAGTCAGAAACTTGTGTTTAAATCATCGGACACTTGGGAAGAAAATCTCTCTCAACCTTCCATTCATAGCTGCTCAATGTAGATGATGATACCCCTATCCAGTGGGTACATGCAGTAAATGATTTGAATGTGTGGTAATGAAGATGGCAGACACATGGCATGATAATGTATAACAGAGTTAATACTAGTTATAATCATAACAGGTAGAGAGCATGGCGGAAGGGAAGAGCACTTAAACAGAGGTTACAGACTGCAAAGCCCTGGGATGAGGAGAGAGAATGGCATCGCCATGGAAGGGCAAGACTGTACAGCTCTCTGCCCTCCACGTATGGTAGGGTGGCAGAAGGGGAGCTGAAACATGAGGAGAGATCAGATGGTGAGGGTCATGTTTGCCACACCGAGGGGGATGAAAATTCTTGTGGAGACAGTAAGAAACCAATAGAGGGGTTTGCAGAAGAGACTGGTGTGATCAGATTTGTGTTTGAGGAAGAGGACCTGGGCATTCGGTGTATAGAATGACTAGGGTTGGTGAAACTGTGTCTGGGAAAACAATTAGGCAGTCATGGGAGATGGTAAAGAAACCACCTAGGTCATAGTATGTAGAATAAATTAGAGATATGTCATGGGCAGTATTGCCAGGTGGAATGTGGAGAGTGGTAGAGAAAGACATCTGTGGGACACTCAGGTTTCCAACTTGGCCCATTGCTGGTGCCCACATCTGAGATGGAGAAGAAAGATGGTGAGGGAGGGAAGATTAATCCACTTTTGCACACGTGGAGTCAGAGTTTCCTGTTGGGTGTTCAGGTAATAGCACATACGAATCAGCAGCACGCGACAGAGGTCTGCTTATGAATAGAGACCTAGGCCTGGTCAGTGTCCCTATGGCAATTGAGATTTGGGGCATGGGTGATGCATGTGTCTGTTCATGTGACATAATCTTTGATGGTACTATAGTTGAATTCAAATAAAATTCACATTTCAAGGACATATCAGAACAGTCATCAGTTTGCACACACAAAACCAACTCAGGATTACCAGTGGTTTTTACCAGAACATTTCATACCTACCCCTATTCTTTTAATGCCTACACCACTTGCTTATGAAGGACATAGAGTTGCTGAATTATTATTTTTTGCTCTGGTAGGTCACTTTTCATTAGTGATATTAAATATATTACTGTCATTAATGTTGGTATTAATAAAGTCATATTTAATATTGCAAACATTCATTTCCAGGTCATAAAAGTCAAATAATTCATACCCAAATCTCCTGACAGACAGAATTCAAGTCTAGTTTGTCTCACGCTAAATCCCATTCCTGTTACACTTGTCAGGTGCCTTCATGTAAGTTTTATAGAGCAGGGGTTGGAAAGGAGAATCTATAGTTCCTTTCTGCTACTACGTATAGACTTGGGTCTTAGTCTGGGTCATGAATTTGACTTTTTGGTATGAAATAACTTAGGAAACAATTCATATGCAACACAAAAATTCCTGGGATGTTTGAATTGAAGTCAGAGTTTGGTGAAAGGGGAGAAACATGGAGAAATCTTTAATGATGCTCAGCCATCGATTCTAAAGCTTAGCATCGTGATGCTCAAGGCTTCCAGCTTTAGAACACACCATGGCACGTTTTCATTTTCCCTAGTGCACTAACTTTATTTTTGAGAGCACTAGAGACAAACTGACATAGGGGTTGAATCACCACCAATTATCAATACACTAATTCTGTAAAGTGCTCCTGGCATTTGCGAGTTGCTGGGAATGACAGTGTAGCTAAAGGATTGTGCAGAAAAGCCACATACGTTCACGAGGTCTTTTCTTTTTAGTGCAATTGTGTTTACCAGATAGATGAAGCTCTCTCTCTCTCCTAAGAGTTTAATTTTTTCTAACTGAAGAGCATTGTGTTTTCAACCTGGTTTTGATATTAATTAACATCATCCTTTAAAAAACATTTAAATATGTGAGCATATTTCTCATTTGAAAATATAGAACCTGCAGCAATTATTTATTTCTACTAATAGAGTTGAGTCTTCTAGCTGGGTATATATTAAAAAGTTATTTCTAGGAGATTTGTGTGGTATGACTGATTAAAGAGTTCCATCATCGGCGTCAGGGACAGGATTGTATCTTCCTTCTCGGACATTCATGGGTTTAGGGATCAGTTTGCTGTGTGAACAGCAAATTCACCTCACTATTCACCTAACTGGAACGTGTCCATTTCTTCTAGGGCCAACGAGACCAGATACAACTTGCAAGATGTTGAACACAAGCTCGGCTTAAGGAGTACTAGGCAGAGAAAAAGCAGAATGTTTATTCTTTTGGTTCAGTCCTTTAATTATTTATTTATACCACATACATACATACATACATATATATATATATATATATATATATATATCAACTTTAATGTAGAAATAAATGGGGGAAATATTGGGATTCATCAGTTTTTCTTTCAAACATTTATAGGAATTCTGATTTCAACTTCCATATATAAAGTAGTTAATGGAGGCCACATAGATGTTTTATTAAATGTTCCTTCCTAATTTGAGTTAAATGACCTTTAAAGGTATTGGCATATGGTAAACACAGCGTCTGATGGGTCCAGTCCCCACGGATGTTGTAATCTTCAGGCTCCTGCAAACGAGCTCTATTACAACAGTTCTCAGTCAGAAACATTTACCTCCCAAGAGATATCAGGCCATATCTGGAGACATTTTTGATTGCCTCCACTAGAGGTAGAGGGGGTGATACTGGTGTCTCATGGGTAGAACCCAAGGATGCTACTAAACTCCCATAATGTACAGGACAGCTCCCTGCAATAAAGAATAAGCCAGTTCAAAACAGTGCTCTACGTACAACATCACAGGTAAATTAGCACGTAGGGTTAATACTGTAGACCTGTCCCCACTAGAGTTCAAGCTTAGAGTGTGGTCACATGATAACAGGGATAGAAATATGCTACACTTAATAGGGACAGATGAAATAAAAACTTCCATCTGGCTTCCCTGCTGAGGCCTGCGGAAGCCTTAAAGACTAGATTTACTGTGGCTTGGGCAGGATCTACCAGTGGAGAGTTCCAACTGAGTATTTATTGAATTTGGCATAAGTACTAGTTTTTGTTGGAGGTTTGCATATCATTTTATTAATTCAACTTTTACCATATTCCAATATTTTTGGTTAACATGGGACTTTAGTGGGCCATCTGCTTTCGATGTTGGAGGGTATTTGCTGCCAAAGATTTGGAAAGATTCAAAGTATAAGATGTGCATATTGTCTCAGGAAAATAAATAAAATAATTAAAATGTTGCATTTACTATTGTCCAACTGAATTTTCAGAACTCTCATTTTCAACTTTTTGCTAACAAGCCTTATGAGCATTTAAATAAATCCACACAGAGTGCCTTTTGATATGCAGTTTTCTACAAGGTTATGTCTGTTGTATGTGTACTCTCCCGTACTGTACGGATTCTTCCACATCAAGAAAACTTTCCAGTTAATGTGGATTTTAATAATGTGGTGCGTATAGATATTTTTAACTTACTGAAACAAATCTTGTGCATAGGTGCTCATTACCACTTACTCACATGTGTAAGAGATATCTTGCTGCCTAGAATGTGCTGATTTGGTGAATGAGACTGAGGTGCAATCTAACACTTGGGCACATGGCATTTCCAAGGAGTTATCTAAAGTTCAAGAATTCCGATACAGTCAGTTCATCTGCTGCTCAAGTATTTCTTCCCCAGGGACGATTGCCCTGAACAACTTTCTTAAATAGAACCCCTGGCCTCTCTTTACCTGCCTCACTATGCTTTGGGTCACTTCACTGCATTTATTACTTCTAACATTTTAGTGTATATGTATTTGCTTATTTTCTGTTACCTGTTTTCCCCTCTTGTACACGTGTAACTCACTGAAAGTACATTTATTTCCTATTAGCTGCTGTATCCCCAGAAGCTAGAGTGTCTGGCATTTGCTAAAGGCAAAGTAAACAATGTTTTGAATGAATTCTAGGGTGAAGATTCACAAAATTTTATAGATATAAACAGTAATAATAATGGTTTACATGTGTGGACCAGTTCCTATGTGCCAGGCAAAGTATGTAAATATCTCATGGAATGCCCGTCACAACCCACCGAGGAAGGTGATATTACTATCCCCAATTTACGGAAGTAGAAAACCAAAACTCAACAAAGTTTAGTAATTTGCCCACCTAGAAAGGAGGGAAGGTAAGACTTTAATCCAAGATTTTGATTCTGGAACCTGTGAATCTAACCACTGTGCAATACTCCGTCCCTAGTAGATGAGGTTAACCTTCGAGTTAGAAATTCACTATATTTACCAGCATGCTAGAGGTAACACAAAGGTATGTGCTTTACAACAAACATTTAATGGACAGTGCACAAATAATTTGTGATGTGACAGTCATAATGAATTGGGATTTTATGTATCCTCTCTCCACTTAAAGGCAAATCATTTAGCTCTGGTCACCAAGGAACTCTCAAAGAATCATCTTCCAGACAAGCACGGAGATGCTGTGTACTGAGCGTATGTATATTTGGCATCAGAATCAGCAGACATGCTTTTTTCTTTCTGAGTTACATCCCAACCCTACTGAGTTAGAGGTGCTGCAGGTGAGACCCAGGTGATTCTGATCACACTTGTTAAAACATCGGGCAAGGAAAAATTCTTGAAATATCACACCAGTCTTGCTGATGGAGATCCAGCAAATATGTAAATGTTTTGTAATTCTATAATAAAATGCATTGCATATTCCTTTCCAAACTACTTTGGCTCAGTGACCAATTTGACAGATACAAACTCTTCTCTATTTAGAATGTCCTTTATTTACGTTGTTCCTAGAAAGACTGGTGACATTCCAATACCTACCTCTGTCTGTGTTTGTGCTAAGTTAGATAATAGCAGTTCTGCCTGTCTCCCATAGACACAAGAAGCAGTTTATGAAAAACAAGACCATTTTAGAAACTGCTGAAGTTAATACAATTTCTTCAAGCAGGATCTGTCAACTGAAGTTTTTTCTGATGCTCTAATATTTCTAACATGCTACAGATGTAAAGAGATGGATGCTTAGAATTTGGTAGAACATTAATCCATTATTAAATGTTCTTTTAAATATTCAATAATTTATATCAACATTTTAATTGCCACCATCCCCCGATTAATGCACCGATGCTGTTTGAATTTGGAGGAATATTACTCACTTGCTGTCTTGTTAGGTTACTTTGGTACAAAGATTGCCAAGGCCTTGGTTTTGATCTGCTCCATGGTCCCTACCAGTGATCTTCACAACGTGAGTCATTACTTATAATAAAATTTGACAAGGGCATGGCGGGATCGGGGGAACTACCAAGGAGATTGGGAAAACCACTTAAGACACACGTTGTGCAATTATTAACTTAATAGCCCTTGAGTCACAGGCACATCTATGGTGACTGCAGTAATGCGTGATGTCAGTATAACAGTATTAAAATGTTTTTTTCATATATTATTGAATTTGGTCTTCCCAACTTCTTTATTTGCATCTGTACTTTTTGGCACTTGACATAAAAGTATTTGAGACTCAGTTGTCTATCATCACACAACTTGTACATGATAGAAACGTACAAGAAACGTCGTGTGTGTTTGTGTTTAAATGGACACATTGCTGCCCTTGTTTATCTGAAAAATAATAATTTACCAGAACAAATATATATTGATAAAAGTCATTTTTTCTCCTGCTTTTCCATTTTTACAGCTTTTGAAAGTGCTCCTTTTCAGTCAGTGTTCCTCTTTATCAATCAGTTTTAATGAGCTATGTCAAAGGAATTAGAACATTGTATAATGGTTTAATTTACAGGGTTTTTTTAGTTAAAAAGTTCATCTTTTTACAATAACACCTCCACGAGGAAAAAAAAAAATAGGGCCCTATGATTTTACATCACTCTTCTCTGACCCCAAATTATTTTAAGTGATTTTATAATTATCAACAGCAGACCCAGTTGAGGCTGAGAAAGAAATGTTGGGGAAATTAATTTTTCAGAATTCACCAACTTTGTCTCTTACCATGGCAATAAACTTTACTAATTTAACCTAGGGGGGAAAAAAGATGACATCATTTAAAGAATAATCTAATTCCCTTGACTGTACCTAAAGTAAAAATTGTGTTTATAGCAGTGATTCCCAAAATGGTGTCTGTACCCGAACCACCAGGGGAGGACAGGCCCCTGAGAAACTTTCAGGGGCCCTGAGAGGCAGAAATTATTGATATTTTCACAAAAATGCTAAGATGTAGTTTGCCTTTTTAATTGTGTTGGCATTTGCCCTAATGTTGTAAAAACAGTAATGGGTAAAACTGCAGGTGCCTTAACTAGAATCAAGGCAGTGACACCAAACTGTACGCCTAGTCATTCTTTTCTTCACCTGCACACACTGGACAGAAAACTAATAAAGCCAGTTTCACTTACGAATCCCCTTGACGCAGCATTATTATTCCTTTATTAAATCTCAACATTGAGGGTATGTCTTTTTAATAGTCTATCTGATGAAACAGGAAGTATGCATTAAGCATTTCTTACATGCTGAAATACAATGGCTGCCTTAAGGAAAATCATTCCTGTGACTGAGTTTCAAGTTGATCCGGTCATTTTTTTTTCATGGAACACAATTTTAATTGGAAAGAATGACTGAGAGACAAATGGTAATTATTGAAAGTGAATGTTGGACAAAGGGATCTTGAAAATGAATAAAGTAAGGCTGCCACTTCAAGGAAAAGAACTGAGAGTATGTGTTGCCTATGATGAACTTGGAGCTTTCTTTAAAACATTAGACATTTGGATAATTTGTAGCCATAATAATCCAAAATAATGTAAAGACACATTCAAAATGCAGGAGAGGCCAGCGGATTGTGCAAAAGAGCTCATTGGTATGATTTCAGATTCTGCCTTGTAATCAACCTTACTAAATTATCACTTGTTGAGTTTTGGAATAATATTAAAGAAGGTTATCCTCAATTATCTGAAAAGTAAAATACTCTTCTTTTTTCCTCTACATATTTGTGTGGGGCTAGATTTTCTATATATGTTTAAAACAAAACAGCATATAAAAACACATTTAATGGGGAAGCTGACAGGAGAATCTACCTGCCTTCAATTAATCCACCTGTCTTTATTTAATCCAGAAATTAATGCAAAAAATAGTACTACACATATGTGTGAAGCTGGTAATGATTTTGTGAAACACATTTCCTCTCATTAAAGTGACACAAATATCTATTTCTCTTAATCTCCATGGCATCTCATAATATACTAAGTTTATCTACTTTAACCAGAACAGAAGAGAGATACACAAGGACACAGGACATAATGTGGGTCAGACAGACAGAAAGGAAACATGTATTTTGTTTTACCTACTAGAAATAATGTTTTGTTGTTTTTTTAGCATTGCTTTAGAACTTTTTCACACCTCTCGAGAAAACCAAGCAACCCTGAGCCTTGCTTGCAGTAGAAGATCCCTCTTGGTGATATCTCTGCTTCCTTAGGGAATTCTACACTGACACATCTTCCATCACAAAAACCGTAAAGGCAGCAAACTGGTCAAAAACCAGGGGCTTTGCCAGGTGATGCCCAAACCACTTAGGACTCAAGTACAATAGACTCACCTCGGGCTTGACTTGGTGCTCTGCCTTCACCTCTTTTCTCATGTAGAATATGTCATCAAGGGAGCTCTCTTGTATATTTAGTGTAGCCCGAAAGGTTGACTTTCCAGGTAAAGAAATGTCCTCAGACGTTTATATCTTTATACAACAGATAACTCATAAGGACCTGCTGTGTAGCACAGGGAACGCTTCTCAATACTCTGTAATAGCCTATGTGGGGAAAGAATCTAAAAAAGAGTGGATGTACGTATATGTATAACTGACTCACTTTGCTGTACACCTGAAACTAACGCAACATTGTAAAGCAACTATATTCTGATATAAATTTTTTAAAAAGTTTCTATCTTGACAATATGCTGACCATGCTGATACCATTGCTGATGCCAAGCCCAGGGTCTGAGGAGGCCTTTTCAACCACCGTCCAGATCTCTCAGGAAAGGTGAGTCTTTAGATCACTGGACACTATTTCAGTGACATTGCATTACCTAAGATGTCACTATGTTTAAACCATTGACATCCAGATGCCTTTATGGCAAAGGCAAGGTAAATAACTGCTTAGTATCCTTGTCTGTACTCCATTTATTAATAAAATGACCCCAATTTTTGTGAGTGAAATCCCCGCTTTTTCCCCAGACAGACCGAATGGTATAATGATAAGATCAGGTATTTTGGAATCAGGTAGAACTGAGCCCTAATACTGACTCATTACTAACTGGACACATAACTTACCTTCTTGGGTCTTAGTTTCTCCAATTAAAAACAAGAAATAATACCATCTACCCCACAAGGATTTTGTAAGGATTAGCAAAAATGACATCCCTCATGGAACATGGCAACCTCCCCTTAGGTGGTAGGCATTACCACACGCAGGACCTGGAAAATTGCTGCCTCCACTCTTTCTTAAATTTCTCCGTGTTCATCCTAATATTAAAAGTTGTATTTAAAAGATTTGAATTCCTTTTCCCTGTATCAGGTATATTGGGTTAAAAAAAAAATGTCATCTTTAGGAGGTAGGGATGATATATGTTTCATATGGTCTGAGAATGTGCACTGTCAAGGGGGAATGTTTTACAGAGTACTGGGGACATCAGATGGAGAACAGGCTGCTCATACTGTCAGCACAGAGATCCTGACCCTCTAAGAACAGGCTGCTACTGGGATTAAAGAATGCCTGGAGAGGGCCAGTAATGGGAAGGCTAGTAAGGGGCAGTGTGCTGGAGATTCCTAGGATGCCCAAGTATCTGCTCTCCGCTCTTTCCAGGCACATGGGAGGAGCATAATGCACTGCCTTCTTGCACTGAGGTCGGGTCCTGGACTGGTTCCGGCCACTAGGCTGAGAGGGGAAATGATGTGTGCAGCTAGGGCCGCAGCACTTATTCGCCACAGAAGCAAGGAAGGAGGCCACAGTCTCACCCACAGCTACAAGCTAGTGGTTCCTCTTTCAGACTGGGTTCCTGGGTGGCTGGGAGGGGCAGACACCCTCCCAGGTAATACGAGCCACGCATGTGGAGGAGAAGTAAATTTCTGTGCTAGACTGTTGCAATTTGGGCGGCTGAGGAGGCAGGGGCATGTGTTACTGCAGCGCCATCTAAACTGGCCCAACTGATGCATTTCAGGAAATTGGGATAGGGGACTGAGTGGAAGCTAAGGGGATAAATAAACATGCGACATTTCTGGAAACAGAATAGTTATTGTTTTATGGAAGACAAACCATAAAAAAGGGCTCAGTGATAATAGGAAAATACGTCTCGAAAATTTACAAAGCAACAAGTTGAAATTTTAGAAGAGAAGGTCTGCTGCTTAAAGAAATGGCATGCAGCTTTCTTCTGGAATGATGTGTGGTTTGGGAGAAATGATATTATAGTCAGACAGACCCAAGGTTGAATCCTGGTGTGTCTGTTCAACTCTGTGAACACCGCGAGTTACTAAAATTTCTCAGCGTCAGATTCTCCTTCAAATGAGAATAATACTGAAACAGTGGGGTCACTTTGAACATTACAATAATAGATGTGTATAAATACCTAGTATATGAATAGAGACAATAATATTACACTATAAATACATAATATGATAAACATTGCTGCATCAATCATATTACAATACACAAATGTATCATGCCATGCACCTCAAACTTACACAATGTTACATGTAAATTTATCCAATAAAATAAATACCCAGCAGATTACTTAGACTATGATAGATATTCAACAGTTATTAGTTTCTCTCTTTATCCTGTTCCTCCAAATGAGTGACCAGAAACCTTATCAAGAGTTCTCTCATAGTAATTATGTACTAAAATTTTTAACAGAAAGTGTGACTTCAAGAGGATGTTTGGTTAGGTACCAACACAGGCGCAATGATTTTGCAATTGAGAACTAAAGGCTTGCTTCAACCTGCAAAGGATTTTGACTAAAAATTTAAGTCTTTCTAGCAAATTCCATCCTAAGCCACTCTCACAGCTGCTTGATTAGCAGTGAGTTTGTATACGACAGGTGGCCTTGACATTTTTGGCTCTATTTCCACTCAGAGTAAAATGTGTTGCTGTTTTTACATCTCCCTTCCTTTGAAAAATAAAACATGGACTTAGATACCACAAAGCTTTGTTCCTTTGTTTCTTTACATAGTTTGGGTAAACAGCTCACTGCCCATTCCAGGCTCCCAAGACCAGAGGAAAACAAGCTCCTAGCGTTTGGTTGGCTCCAACAGGTAATGGCGATCAGAAGGAAACAGTCTCCATCTGGATCAGGGTAATGCGGCCCCAGGAGCCTCGCGTCTGCGTGCATCACTAGTCTTCAGGTTTCTGGGTTCTGCCACGCAGTGGGCTGAATGGAGAAAAGAGAGTAAGGTCCTTTGAAATTCCTCAGAGTGGGTGGGATGTCAGATGTCTACAGGAGGCAACCGTGCCTCAAGAGTGCCTTCTTCTGGGAAATGCAATGAGAATTCTGATCTGCAGAGCAACGGCGTAAATGAGTGTGAATCAATGTACAATACGTAGCTGGCCTGAGAACCCTCCTAGAGACAACATTTTCCACTTAGACCTGAAGTTGTGTCTTTCATCCTCATTGAACAGAATGCACGTTGAGAGGGCTTCTGGCTGAGAAAGAGAACATGTTACCTCAAAGAAACAGCTCAGAACCTGTTTGTGAGGAGAGCCTGTATTTCTAAGTCAGGTAAACCGGGTTCATCCCTGTACTCACTACTCCCCAGGTGTGAGGAGTGTCTCTAGGGGGTTCTGGGCAGAACTGAGGGGCCACCCTAAGAAAGACACCATTTGGTGGCAGAAGAGGGGACAGCAAATG
The DNA here is from genome assembly GCF_003031525.2 of Neophocaena asiaeorientalis asiaeorientalis. Taxonomy (NCBI): domain Eukaryota; kingdom Metazoa; phylum Chordata; class Mammalia; order Artiodactyla; family Phocoenidae; genus Neophocaena; species Neophocaena asiaeorientalis. The sequence continues at coordinate 1,401,977 of NW_020174434.1, read as the reverse complement.
GACCCCAGAAAGACGGCTTCTGGAGAAGTCTTCTTTCTTTGACACTGAGTTACAGACAAGGTTGGTGTCAAATAATAAGAAAAGAGCCCGGAAATGCCTGCCCATGGGAGTCTGCTCAGGGCTCAGACAGAGAAAGGAATGTGGGGAGGACCAGAGCCTCCTCTTCAGGTGTCTCATGTTTCAGGTGAAGGTTTAGTTGCTATCATATAGTTCTCCATTACCTTTCTGGTATAAATCAGAGACAACTTTTCACTTCCTCCAAACATTATGAAATAAAATTGCAATGCACTTATGCAAGGGAAGAAGCTTTTCTGTTCTAAATTTGTATGTGATACTGAACTTTTAAGGGGGGTGGGGAAGGACAGTGTAATTCACTCAGGTGGGCTGTGCCACTTAGGCACACCAAGGAGATGTTGTGTTGCCTGTTAGTATGTGGAATTGACTAGTATGACACATAACTCACAGAGAAAAATTGCCTGAAACTGTCCAATGGTATCTTCTAAGAGCAAAAATAATCTTCCAGCCAAATTATTGAGCACTTACTATGGACTTTATTATTTACAATATAATAAACAAATGGTTAAAGTTTACCTAATGGAATATCGTATACTATGTATTTATTTTAAAAATCAGACCTCAATACAAATTTTATATGGAAACAAATAATAAAGTCACACTAAAGGTACATTGTTAAAGGAAGCAAGGATGATGAATGCAGTAAGTATCTGGAATCCAGAGGAATAAGAGAGTTAAGCTCTTGCAAAAGGATTGCCTTGAGAGAACAAAAATCAACCCAATATTTGCAAACTGAATGAGTCCAAGAGCGATGAGCAAGAAAGGGGAAGTGAATGACATGATTCTTGTAGGGAGGATTTGTTGTATGATTCACAGAGGAGGTTTCACTTGAGCTGAAGCTGGAATAAGGCTGCATGAGGGTTTACACGGGCCGTTGGAGTGGGTCATAATGAAGTGACATAACAGAAGCTGAGCTTCCCATCCTTCAGGGAGTAGAAGCGATCATTGCAGGTTTGTGCAGCAGCATGGAACACAGGAATCCAGAGTGTGGATTAAACATGCGTGCCAGGGAAAATGCACTGGAAATTTCTGAGACTTTCGGGGTGGCTCTAGTTAATGACCCCTCTGATTTAATATGAGCTGTTGAAAAGAATCACTGCATTTCAACCAAATTATCATACCACTAAAAATGCTCGTCAGCCTGTCACTGCTGTGCCTGCAACTTGAACCCTCTGATGATTTACCTTTCCTGCAGTGTTCCATTTTCTTACCATAAAAGTGTAGGTAAATAACTCAAGTGCACACAGAAATTCTTTTAATACTTTTCAGGGAGCTGCTTTAAGAGTCCAGGGACCCTGTGCCCCTTGACTCAGTAGAACAGCTTAACATGAGAATCTTGGCTGCAAAACCCAAGCATTCTGCACTAGCAGATGGAGTGTGTGGCCATTTTTGAAGAGGAACAAATGTATGAATTTAATTAGAAAGGATCTGACAAGCTCCTTTCCTTTAGTTGAATAATTTGCAATAATTAAGACAATTGGGATAAATGTACGCTTTTTTTTTCTTACAATGATATACCGTTGCAGCATTTTCTCATTTCTTCTTTTTTTCTGATTTTCTATATGCCTACCTCAGTTTAGGAGTGCATGAATGATACTGTTCATGCAACTTTTTTTTTTTTTTCAGATTTGTGGCAAAGACTGGTTGTCTCTGTGATGCTTTGAACACGTGGGCACTGAATCTATGGCTGACTGAGTGCTCGCAGCAGCCTGCCTTTGAGACCACGTGCCTCTCATCACCTTGAGCAGTTTCTCAAGGATGTCATGGAGTGGAGCAGAGGCAGTCTCTTCAGAGGTCAGGTCTCAGTGCATTACATTATTTTTATGGAGGATATTTTAGAAGCCCAATCTCTGGCCTCACAGTATATTAAAGGAAGAACTAAGGACAAAGGAAGCATCCTTAATCTCAGTCCAATTCTTGATATTAAACAGCACAAGTTCTCCAAGGGTCAGTGTGAATGGAGTGTTTGCAGAACTCCCCATAGACATCAACCCTCTCCAATGTGTTTGATGCATAAGAGGATTAAATGAGAAACCGAGGACATAGGGATACGGTAAGCAAGAATCTTTTTGATTCTTAGGTATTTCTTTTATTTATAAAATTTATATAATACCAACCTTACTTATACTTCAAGCTAAGGCTGATTAAGAGCAATAATATATGTACAAAAACTGGAGGCATTCAGATGTAAAGGATTAACACATTATGTGAGCCATTCACTAATCATGGCCTCGGAGACTCCCCCAAAAGCCTGGGCCAGGCCACCTGTTCTTTGAGGACCCCAGCACCTGAACTGCATTGGACAGCTGAAATCTTTTGTTCTCTTTGTTACTCATAACTCTTCATCTGCCTGCTCAAACCTGGTCCCTCATGGGATGCAGTGACACATGCAGGTGAGATTATGGATGGTGAACAGTGAATAGACCTTGTGACTGGGCTTTTCAGCTTCTTCCATGTCAAGTGAAATGACAAAAGGGTCGAGATGTGACCCAGAATATCCCAAGTGACTCCAGAAAGTGGAAATAGAGGAATCCTTTTATGTATTCACTGAACAAATACATATCAAGTAATTGCCATTTACCCGTCCCTTGTTCAATGTATAAGAATTCAGAGGAGATATAATTGCTGCTTTCTGAGAAAAGTTTAGCTGTGGACATCTATAATAAAAAGGAAAACAACAAATATGAATAATCAGGACTCTGGGGAAGAAAGCAGGGTAGGATTCAGGTGGTGAGTGGTGAAAAGACATCACTGTTACGGAGAGGTTTGCCATGAGATGTGAAGGTATACAAGAAGCCACCAGGAGAAGAACAAAGAGGGGGTCATCCAGACTGAAGTTGCAGCCCGTGTGCAGGTCCTGAGGCAGAAAGGGAGTCTCATTTCTGAGGAAACAGAATGGTAAGTAAGTGATTCTGGGTCCAGCTCACACGGTGTGTCCTTGGGCATGTAAGAAGTTTCTGTGTGGAAACGCACTGGAAACAATTTTTTGAAAAAATTTTGAGGTAGGTTGGTGGCTGTGAAACTGGAGAGAAATTGTTGGATTTGAGGCTGTGAATATATGATTCACAGGACTCTTTGAAGGGAAGAAAAGTGGTTGTTCAGAAGTTACTCCAAATATTGAAGTAAGTTTATAGCAAATGATTCGAGATTGGTGCTATTGGCAGAGAAAAGGGATGCTGAGGGCAAAGGATTTTTTAAGAGCTAATGACATGGATGTGTTTAGGAGAGTAAATATTAGAATTCAATTTAGACATGCCAATTTAAAAAATCAAAGTTGTGTCTTAGACGTTTACTGAACAGCTAAACATGAAAAACAGAGTTGGATTTTGTCTGGGTATGAGATGTACATTTTGGAATTTTCAGTGCCTGGGTGGTGGTTAGAGCCATCAGAGACAATGTAAAAAGAGAAATAAAGTCAGGACTGAGGGTGAGAAGGAAGAGGTTCCTACATTCTACTGGTTTCAAAAGTCACCAGGAAAAAAAAAAAAAAAAAAAAAAAAAAAAAAACCAGGGCAGAGAGAAGCAATAGGAAGCAAAAACAGGAGTAAGTGAAATCATGAAATCCTTGAAGAGTGATTAAAGAAAGAAGGATGGTAAACTGTGTCCAACATTCCTGAGATTGGGTAAATAAGAAGAAATGTAATAGTGCAGACTGACATTTATTGAATTTGACAACATGTGAATATCTATTGGCTTTAGCAAAAGCCATTTCAGTTAATAGTCTGGGTGGAACTGACAGACAGAGGGAATAAGAAAATAGAAAGAATTGAGTAGAAAACCTCTCTGAGAAGTGCAGCAACAAAGAGGCTAAGAATGAAAAAATAGGAAGGGCAAAATTTGGAACAAGGGGGAACAGAGGACTTGAGTTGTAGTGGGTGGTGGTGGCAGGTCAAGTGACATTTGCTGGGGAAATGCTCGTGCATAGACATGTGTGCCTGTGAGGATGAGCCAGGTGAGAGGGAGATGTTCGTGCACAGACATGTGTGCTCATGAGGATGAGCCAGGTGAGAGGGAGAGAGGCAAAAATGCAGAAACTGGAGGGGCTGACAAAGAAACAGGGGCATGGTATCCTCAGCCCTTGTGCAGAGGCTGGTCTTCCATCGGGGAAGGAAGAAACATGAGTGGGTATGTTTAAAGACACCTAGAGCAGTGGTCTGCAAAATTCTTACCACCACAAAAATCCTTTTACTTTCCCTTCGCACACTTTGTCTTTGAAGTAGTTTATGTGCAATATTTACTTAGTTAATTGGTGTATCTGTTTGGTTTTTTTTTTTCCAAAGACCAATGATTCAGCAATCTGCATGAAATAAAATTTTGTTAACAACTGAAGTATGCGCTCTCATGACTTCTGGTCATTGCCTGGCAATCACTATTCTAACTTGTCTTTAGTGTATTTAGAGGTAATTTAGCACCTCAAAAGGGAGATAAATGTGAAGAATGTGGACACCTTGTGAAAGGCTGCAGGTGTCATTGAAAGCCGACACGCCTTCTCCCCACCTCGACACTTCAGGACTGAGGATTGGAGATTCTGCCAGCTGACAGCCCTCAGCTAAGTGTTCCACTTATTCAAAGGTTAAGGCCACTTACTGGGGTAGCCTGAATCCAGTGACTGGTCCATGTAGGTGATACAATTTTCCAGCCCTTTTTTCATAATATGGAAAAACTCTATGGGCTCATTCCAGATTTAGAGTTTTCTCTCAAGTTGGCTGAGGTTTTTATTGTGACTTTCTCACCACTTAAAATCTTCCTCTGCAACCCTGAATTCCCCCCTTCCTAGACCATGTGTTAATCCCACTGACCCTCCTAAAAAAGTGTTATCTTAGAATCTACCTCCTGGAGGACACATGTTATGGGTAATATTGTGTTTTCCCAAAGGATATGTTGAAGTCCTAACCCCAGGTAGCTGTAAATGTGACCTTATTTGCAAATAGGGTCTTAGCAGATGTAATTCAATTAAGATGAGGTCATTATGTTGAGCCCTACTGCAATATAACTGGTGACCTTATAAGAAAGGAAATGTCATGTGAAGACAGAGACACAGAGGAAGACACCCTATGATGACAGCTGCAGAGTTTGGGGTGAAATAGCTGCAGGTCAAGGAATGCCAAGATCTACAGCTGCCACCAGAATCTGGAAGAGACAAGAAAGTATTCTTGCCAGATTCTCAGAGGGAACGTGGCCTTAATGGCACCCTGACTTTTCACTCATAGCCTTCAGAACTGTGAAAGACTAATTTTTTTGTTATTTTAAGCCACCCGGTTTGGTGCACTTCATTATGGCAGCCATAGGAAGCTAATACACCATCTTTCAACTGTAACACCAACCGTGGTCCAAGAAAGCAGACACTAAAATTGGATTCTGCAGTTGAACTACCGGTTGGAGGGTCAGCAATGAGGAACCCTCCACAGGCAGTATGTGGGACACATATAGTCCCAAGCACAAGTTGAAGTACAATTGTTAGAATTTTCATGAGGATGAACTGCGTTAACATACCAGTAGAAGGAAATGGACTAAAAGATTGAAAACATCAGATGCTTGAGAAACATGGGACAAATAGCTATTATAAGGACAATGGAACTAATTAGATTGTAGGGAAAATTATTACTTGGAAAAACATAATGAAAGATGAGAACCTGTAATCAACAATTGAAGGCTAGTTGTAAAAGTCAGAGGTGCATTTCATAGACATGACTGTCACCTCCTGCACTCAGATGGCACAAGCATGTGTCACCTGGCAAAGAACTAAGTCCTAGGAGAGGCACAGATCCAAAATAGGCCAAACTCTTCACCCAGGCAGACCTTCCAGGTCAGACTGGGAAAAAGTAGGTCTCAGGCTGATGAGGTGGGGCCACATGCACTGATACACTTGAAAAGTTGCATTCCAGACTCCCCTGAACCCACAGGACCCCAGCAAAGCCCTACTCCTCCTGTTAGAGGCTAGTGCTCTCCTTTTCTTGAAGTGAATGTGGAGACATTGGTCTACCAGACAAAAAGTGTCCCCATAAGGATCTAGCCCAATGTCTGCTTCTGGGCAGCAGACCAATAACTGGGGAAAGGCAGAGCCTGCTAAGAAAAGACCAAGGGGTCCACTTTACAGCAAGGCAAGAGGCACCTGGCAATAGCATCCCTGGTTTCTTTCCCTTGTCCCTCCACACTGAAGCTTGTTGCCAGCCTCTCAAAAGCACAACAGAGACTCTGTATCTGAGATGACAACATGGTGATGGAAGATGTCTCCTTTGGTACAGTGAAGCATAGTGATACTGCTGGAAAGATTGCACCAGTTGACACTTATGGTGTGCTATCTTTAGGAGTTCCACCTAAAATCATGACCATTGTATGGTGCTGAGTCCCCAGGAATTAGGGTACATGGGTCTGGGAAACAACGGGTGGAAATAAGAATGGCTTTGCTTAAAGTCACTTCCAGGGACCTACTTTGGGGAACTTGTGGCTTCCATTCCTGAAAGTCTAGTCTTTGCAGGGTTGTAGGTTCTAGTTCCCAAAGGGAGAAAGATTTCATCAGGGGGCACCATGTGTGTCCCACTGAATTACAAGCTATAGCTGCACCCAGGCACTTAACATTCCTCATGGAAAAGCACCAGCAAATAAGAGGAGTTTTCTCAGGATGAGACATTCTGAAACTTTTCCCTCTTTTTTCTAATTTTAAAATCAGAATGTTATATTCATAATATTTAATTAACTTAGTATGTGTAATTTTCCTATATGAACTTAACTTCAAAGTTAAAATCAAGGATTATGCTACACAAAGAGCGATTCTGTTTGAACTTGTATATAAATTCAGGGATTGGTATTTATTTCATGTTATACATGAGAAGTATGTGACTCAGAATAGACTACTTAATCTTTGAGATCTTTTCGTTTCATAATTCTTAATATGAAGATGGTAGGCTTGAAATATATTTGGAAAGTTACCTGCTGCCTTATACTATCTGAAATCATAGAAACATGATGTCTATATATTTTAGTTATAGTTTCAGGAACATATAAAAAACAAAATTGTGGAAAATCTTTAATCTCTGGCATCTAGTATGAAATAGGTTGTTTTGGATATTAAAATAGGAAATACAAAATTTATTTTGAGGTCAACTGTGAGTTTATTTCTACGTAATATTAACTGACAGTGCATCATGCTCAAAATGGTCTTTAGCAGGTATTCTGGTGCAGTAAAAGCTGTGTTCCTATAAAAAGTTTATAACAAGAAAAGATTACATTAAAACAATGTATAATAATCCTGGAATGTTAAAAGCAAAAAGAACCCTGGATAATCATGATTAGATTCTTATCAGTGCCAGTGCTCTTGGAATGAGGCTGTCAATGCTGGCGATTACAAGACTAGGGCATCTCAACTCTGGGAGGCTTTTTATCTGTTCCAAGAGTGTCACAAACTGTTGAAAGCCTCATTAGGGGACCAGCAAAGAAGGGCCGATTCACTGAAATTTGAATCCTAATCCATTAAAGACATGCACATTCTTAGGTACATCCATTCTACGTTAAAAATTAATGAAAGGGAAATGTAAGAATATGTAGAAAAATTAGTCAGGGGAATCTGAATAGCAAAACTCAGATAAGACCTCTCCAATGCTCTATAGTTGGACCTGGGTGGAGGATAACCTGAATGCTATACTGGGCAGCAAACAGCAAAATCAATATTTACGATCGGCATGGAAAACAGCCACAATACATAGCGGCGTGAAAAAGGAAATTACAGTTTCAATAAATCATACAGACGCAAGAAGGAAGAGGTATGGGAACATATGTATATGTATAACTGATTCACTTTGTTATAAAGCAGAAACTAACGCACCATTGTAAAGCAATTCTACTCCAAGAAAGATGTAAAAAAAAAAAACCTTACAGAGTACATTTGTGCTTTTTAAATGATAGTATTTAGAATATCTTAAGTTTATTGCTGATATCTGTATATTTCCTTTCGCTTTATGAAATTATCAAGCTTTTCCTGAAAAATTTTAAAGAAGTTTATTTTTCAAAATGTGCAACTTATTACATAAAAATATTTTGTTAAACAAGCATAGTTCTGTATTAAAAGTGATACACATTTGCTCAGGAGGTTGCATAGGAACTATTCACAGTCAAATAAAAGATTGTTGTTGAAACTGGTTTTGTGACTCTTGGCCTATTTCTGTAATTTGCTATTTACTAGGAAACACTTCTCATCACAGAGTTTACAACTACCATTAACCGACAAATGGTCCAATTTTCTAATGCATAATATTCTCAGACGATTGCTTCACAATGTCACAAATGTCCTGATTTTGAATTTCATAATTCCCATCTTCCTTCTCACTTCCCTCCTCTTCACAGTTTTCAAAGAAATCATGCTGTCTTCATCTGATAATCAACTATATTGATAATCCACCAGTCATTACAATGGGGAAATTAATTACAAAAAAACTGTTCTAAAAGAAATAATAATGTAGCACGCAAGTTTCATTTAATTCTAAACACGCTCAGCTGTTTCTCACAATTCCTGTGTGATTTCCCATCTTGCCTGCTCCTATGCGAATACTTCTATTTACCATTGGAAAGGGCTGCATACAGATGGAATATTCACCAGAAATAATAACATGCTTCCAGAAGAGAAAAGCATCCCCTAGCCCTTGAGGAACTTTAAAAAGAAAAAAACCCACTGATGTTTAGACAGCATCTGCTGTTTAATACAAGCTTTCTCATATATTATATAAAGTGAGCCCCTTCTCAAATAGTGAGGCTTTCCTGTTAACCAATTATTACATACAAGGAAACAGAGCCAGGAGAGTTTTATGGAGATAATAAGTAGCAGAGCAAGGATCAAGCTAATAATCTGAATAATAATACCTCTATTACTAATTAAAAGCTGAGGCTCAAAGAGGTAACCTCCACGTCCAAGACCATATGAGCTATACCTACAATGGCCCAGATGCCCATTAGCCCTGCCCTATAGCCCAGGCCATCTTTAATAGTCTTTACTGCCTGTGAACACATGAGATGGTCTGAAAGCTATTTTGGGACAAGTCATCAAACTAAATATATTTAACCCAATTATATGATATATTTGGTTTACTCCTATGAGTGTGTGTGCAAAAGCTTGGGACAGGAAGGAGGTATAAGATATAAATAATGTCTTCAAGGAGTGTAACATCTATTCTTGTGATAGAAACAACTACCGTGACGTCTGATGGAATACGTGCTCTACACACAAAATGCTGTGGCCCACTGTAACCCCAGCTGTTTCCTCTGCTCCACTTTTCTCCTTAGAACCCCTCACCATGCCACAGATCATATTGCTCATCTATCTCTTTTATCAACTGTAATGTAATTTCCACAAGGGCATTGGCTTTGCCCTGTTTTGTTCGTTAATGAATCCCTTGTCTCTAAGATGGTGATGGTCATGTAAGAGGTGCTCAATAAGTGTGTTAAAAATTAAGGAGAAATGCAGGAATAAGTTTACATTTTTGGTTCAAATTCTGGCTGTGTCATTAAATAGCTGTATAACCTCAGACAGGTAATCCTGTCTGAATGTTGATTTTCTCACTTTAAAAACTGGGATATTAGTAACAATTGAAATACTACTAATAATTAGCTTTATAAAGCTGTTATCAGCAAATTATACATGCAAACCATCAGCAAAATGAACGTCTCACAGCTATTAATACATGCATGATAGTGGTGTTGGTGATGATTATGAAAATCAATTAGATTTCTAGGATATGCTAGGTGTTTGGTTTTGGGGCTGATGGTGATGACAGTGGTGGCATTAGTTTTTTCTTTCTGAAGACTGAGAAGTTAACTATAATATATGGTTACAGTGCCTCATCCCAGGTTCCACTGGGACACACCAGTGACCAAGACCCAGTCAACATGGACCAGAGCTCCTCATTTTGACACAATCACTTCATTCCTAAAGGTTTTAAACTTGAAATTAATTAGCATGAGAAGTTCCTTCCTGGTTCACACAAACATGTGTAATGGGAAAACACTCTCTAAGATGCTGCATGCACACACACAGTGTGTGTGTGTGTGTGTGTGTGTGTGTGACTAATGTCCTGAACGTATATCTCTCAACCATTTTATTAGGTGGAGAATAAGTTAGTTCAATCCCATTATTGACAGCATCTGGTGATAATGTACAGTGATTAGAACCTTATATTGTGATGTATTTTGTGTAATACTCGTTGGCTTTGATCTCTACATGCCCCAAAGGAGGAGCCCATCAGCTCGTAAAACAATCTTTCTTCCTGTTCACCAGGAGCCCTTTTGAGCTTATTTGCCATTCACAAAAAAAAAGGAATTCTAAGCAAAAAAAATGAGCTTGCTCCAGCAGTAGCAGGTTCAACCAAAATAAACAGTTCATGCTGTGAAACTCATCCAGCAAGGGACACCTGACCAGAGCTACAAAACACACCTTCCTGTTATCAAGGAACTGCTTCTGGAAAGGAGCAAATGTACCTCCACCACAAAAGGACATGTGCAAGGCATTGAATTGCCCATCTCCAAAATCATCATCAGCCCAGCATGCTTTATTGCCCCTACGAATTTGTAAGCCCCTCTTTGCCTAACTTGCCTCTTAACAGAGAGGTGGGCATGCCAAAAAACAAACAAAAAACAAAAACAAAAACAAAAACACAATGAATAGGTTCCTGGGGCCATTGAGAACAGTATAATTTAGAAAAAATCCCTAGGGGAATTTCTTATAACATCCTAGGAAGTTGACTCCTTTGGAAGATGGTAGAAACTGAGTGTGTATATTCTGTTTGCATAATTTTAAGCTTCACCTGAGAGAAGTTTCCATCGAATAGCTGACTGGATGTGAGGGGGCTGTGCTCTACTCTCAGATGACACAGAAAAGTCCCTGCACACACCATCCATTATGAAGACGTAGGCTCTCACCATTGTTTTGACAGCAAAACCCTTAGGTATTGAAGAGCAGACCTCACCTTTGCCTAGCATCCTGAACACACAGCCTGTCTGAAGCAGTGTCACTTTGAGGCTGCTCTCCTCCTTTTTTCCCTGTGGGATATTTCCTTCCCTCCTTCATCTTCTCTCATTGCACCTCTCCCTGGGAAGTGAGATGCACAATCACAGGCCAGCCTGGAAATGACATGGCTGTGGTGCCACATGGCTTGAGCCAAATGTCCCTGGAGTCCACTGTCTCCTCTTAATTGGCCCCCATGGCTCTCTCTCCACTCATACTCTGCTCCAAAATTAGAAGCACTTAATGCAGACAAAGCTCCTCAAATTCCAGTTCCTGACACCCTGCCCGTCCCCCCTCACTCTAAGAGACACACACTGTTGCAGACAAGCAGCCTCCCTTCCAGCAGTTATGCAAAGGTCAGAAAACTCTAGGAGAATCAGAGCAAAGAAAATGTCAACCTGGGAATTACTGAATGTGTGTATGTGTGGAAGAGCAGGTCTCTTAAAAGACAGAGCTAAGGGAACATTTGTGTTTTCGCCATTCACTGGGAGCTTTATAAAGTCCAAGCTGCTTAGTCCAGCAGCATTCAGCGCAGCGTTCAGATACCTCCATGGTCTAATGTCACTTCTTTTTCGTCCCACACCTGCTCCTCTCCATTCTATTGTCCCCGCATTTCTGGGAGTTGGAGCTTTCCTTGACCCCGTTTAGATCAAATGTTCATTACTGGATCATTTAAGTGTGGCCAGGAATTTAAGGCCATTTCCTTAAAAAAATAATGCCTTTCAGAAGTGCTTAAAGAGGACACCGGAAAACAGTTCGTTAAGTATTTATGACTGCAAAAAACAAAAATTAGATCAAGGTCTCTACTCTCCCAACTTCAGCAGTAACTGCAAGAAGAAAAACAAGTTACTAGTTTACATCTGGTGGCTGACGTTTGGGAAAGAGTAAACACAAATGGATAGAGCAGAATATTCGCTCAAAACACGTCTTCCACTTTGGTCCTTGCAGCTGTGCGTCTGACTAGTATTCCGTTCTTAAACTTGCTCTGGGGATACAGACCCCAGGCCATGGAGTTGGCCAGGTGTGAATGCACTTTCAGAGCAGCATAGCTCAGACTTTGGGGTCACACGGGACACAAGGTGCCTCTTGATCCATCATTTCTAATCCTTGTGGTTTTGAGCGTGGTGGCTAGACATCACTTCCTGAAGCCTCCGTTGCCTTGCTTATACAGTGTGGGTGAGAACAATGCTTACATCTTGGAATAGTTGGGAGAACGGAATAATGGGATGCAGGAAACACACAGAGCACAGTGCCCACTGGTCTTCAGCTCTGATTTTCTACTGAGAGAAATCAGGCAACAATACCACGTGGTGCACAGTATGATGGCCGTGATTAATATCCCAGCTTCTGATAACTTCAGTGACATCCAGAATGATTCAACAGTTCAGGTCTCTGTTTCTCAAAGGGACAGAATTGAGCCCAGAGTGTAAACCTGAACCCCCTGAGTGGTAATTAGAGTCTGAGAAGGTAATGGAGTCTTTCCGTGAAAAATGGTACTATTACAGATCCTTCGGGTCTGCAAAATGCTCAATTATGACCACACAGTATTGTAGAGGTAAGTATCTAAGGCTTTGAAAGCTAACTGCATGCTGACACATGAAGCAGAATTTGAGTGTGAGCATCTTAAAATGTACTTCCTTGTGATGGAAGACCAGATCAAGTGGTGGATTTACTTTCCCCGAAAAGCAAAATGCCAGTCGAAAACAATTCTTGTTGTTTCTGTGCTCAAATTAATCAAAACTTGGCAGGAATGTGAAAGACACTGAACACTTGCTGATTTTAGAATAATAATGACTTTCAATAAATGGCTGACACCCACAAGATATTTGTTACAGCCGCCGTAAGGATGAAATTCAACCACTGTATCTAATTTGAGAGGCTTGGTGACACTGCGTGAGCTGCATTTTTTGATGATTTATCTAACATTTTAGTGCTTTTTGGTGTTCATGCTCAGGTAAACCAAAAAACATCACAATGGATTATCTTCAGATGTAGAAGAAATTGTGATCTTTTTAAGAGTTATTTTCAAAAAGAAATCCTTACACTACGTGGAAATTTTTTGTCACATCTAACTTCCTAGAATGAAAACTCTTAAATGGTAGTTTATCTTTTAGGGAAAACAAATCCTATACCATGTTTTGCTCTTAAAATGTTACTTTGAGTGTAAAGTGGAGAAACTCGCTGGGGCCAAGGACATCTCTACTGTGACAGAGCAAGGCTAGATGCCCTGAAGACCAGTTCTCTCCCCCATACTCACTATCCCTCGTGGAAACATCATTGCCATTTTAATTGCTCTGGACCTATGTGCCAGCACCAGACATCTTTTTAATGATCAATGAATGTGAAGCTCAAAATTTTCCCTTCATGCCCCTCATCAACAAATTGATACCTAATTTCCATCTGATTAAGACAAAAATGTCTCTTCAGTAAGGGAGTTTGCTTATCTCCTAGAGAGATGTATTTGGAAAATAAGAAACAATTCAAACTGGCTAATGTAAAATTTAATTTTCACTGCTATAAGTATAAGAAAGAGCCAATTGTCCACATTTAAAGGGCATTATTTACATTGTCTCGCAATGTTCTAAGAAAAATGGAGTGGTGCATGTGAGTTATAACCTCACATGGGTCTAGGCATGCAACCCCACAAGGGTTTCTGAGTTGTCACATGCCCTCTCTCTAACCAAATACCCAAAGTGGGAGACTATTAAAAATACCTTTTCTGGGGATCAAATGCCACTAATATTAAGACTGTATTCTATTGTTTTGATGCAAGATATTAAGGCAGAAATGTGTGAGTATTTCCCAAAGACAGGTGCAGGAATTCAGCAAAAAAGAACATGATACAAATCTCCAAATGCAAAGTCATTTGCATAAAAATTATTTTGTCGATAAAAGGTTGGCAGTAGCTTGCCACTTCCTACCCCAAATAAGGTTGAGAAGAATGCACCTGGATGTCAGCATAGCCCAAAATCACCTCTCTGGGTGAAGTGGGCAAAAGAAAGAAAGGAAAGTGATCTTTCCCACCGTGCTGCTGGCATGGCTGTCTGGTGCACCTGACCGATTTGGGTACCTGACAGGTGCTGTGCGGTCATCACTCTTTTCCAGAGAGCTATGGAAATCCCAGGTCCAGGGCCTTTCAGAAAGCTCACCAACTCCACTCCCGCCCTCAGACTCAGCTCAAAAGTTGTGTGAGTGACATTTTGTGTCCCTTGGCAGTGCATTTAGCCTGGAAAAGGGAGTGGGAAAACACATCCGTCATCTTCATCCTAATGTGCTCTCAGTTCCCTTTCTCATTAATTTTTTGAATTAAAGTATAAAATTTGTAACTGTGTGAGGTGATGGATGTTAACTGACCTTATCATGGTAATCATTCCCAGTATATACACGCATCAAATCATCATGCTGTACACCTTAAACTTATACAATGTCCTATCTCAATAAAACTAGAAAAAAATATCCAAGTATAATTTTGCTTGAAAAGGCAAGGCTCACTGATCTTTACAGATTTTAATTTGCTTTAGGCCAGCCAAAGTTCCTCAAGTTACAAAACCAAAACCTGTGGGTGGCAGCCTTTCTGTGTATTACAGGTTGTCAAATACTCTAGAGTTGAAAGTTTAGGTGTCAGTGGTTCCACTGCAAATTGTGTTCTGATGTGCACTCCTCCAAAAGGAAAAAGAAAAGAAGAGAGAAAACCAAGAAATTAACTATAAACAATGAATGACAAAGCTAGAAACCACAAACACAACCATCAGTTTGCTGGGCACCCAGCAATATATGACCACTCTTTTAGTTGCAGAGTGATTAGTGACAGGTGTGTTTACCTGCATGACACTTGGCTTTCTTTTTATTGTAGAAATGGATGGGGAAGCAGGCACAAGCCGTTTCCTTACATACTTAGAAAACTTAGTGGTTTTCTAGAAGTGTTCAAAGATGTAGTAAACAAGATTTTTTATATCTCCTTGAAAAACAGGGTTTCTAATGCTTTGCGCTATATTTGTACAGAGATGTACTTAATAGACCCGATTTATAGTGAGGACAGGTCTCAGGTTTGCCTCCTGTGTGGCCACCAGAGGTTGGCTTATTTATTTATTTTCATTTTCAACTGCCTTTGCCCCCGAGGATCTCATTAGAGTGAGGAATGAGTATAAGGAAAACGTGGGTGGGTTATGCTGCCCTTCTGTATCCCAGACACATTCACATTCCTCCACATGTCCCTGCAAACCTACGTAGATCCTCAGGGCACAACACAACAAGAAAACAAACAGGAGATCTGTTTGCACCCAGGGTCCCTGGGAAGACCGACTGCTCATGCAGATTCCCTCCTTTTTACCTTGAAAACCCAGGGCACGTACAGGAAAGTAAAGGCTCTGCACGTCAGTAAAAGGAGGTGACAACACCCCAGACAATTCAGTAGTTTCACAGAACCTTAAAGATGCCCCACCATTAAAATATTACATAATTAACCCACTGTACAACCCAGACATCAGAATTACAGGTGAAGAAATTCTAGGGCTGTGGAATCCGAGGCACCAGCGGTCCTTGGTCTGGCTGTTCGTAAGAGTCAATGAGGCCTGGGTGGAGAAATGGCAATGAACTCATTCTGATAGCCTTAGTCCCAGGCAAGCTTCATCTCTGCCATAAACGGAGAGCAGAGGTCAGGTGAGGACCAGGGTCAGGACAGTAGGGCAGGAGTTGGCCATATGTTATTGTACTACAAGGACAGAGATTTCTTGTCCATATGAAGAACTGTCTGGCCACGAGCAGGAAGGTATCTGAGGGACTGCTCTGCATGTGTTCGAAGTGAGTTCCTACATAACCCTATCTGACTGTGTTCCCCCAGGCGTCCATCTTCCCTTGTCCCCAAGCTTGTAAAGGTGCCAATTTAGAATTAAATGTGAAACAACCAACCAAAAATGTTAATGGTAGTCAAGAGCTTCATTTCCCCAGGTTTAATCCTGTGTATAAATCATGAGCCTCGGTATTAGTTTCAAGCCCTCTGGGTAGGATTGCAGGAGCTCCCCTGTGACTGATGGGCAAATCCAGGGCCTGTCCCCCCAGCTGACATGCAGTTTGGCATGCCTGCACTGTCCAGGGGGTAGTGGACAGGAGTGAAATAAAGGGACAGCAGCATGGTCCAGGATCAGGTGGCTGTGAGCGTTTAACAAATTGCATTGCATTCAATGTGGCGGCTGTACCTGGAAAACCTCTTTCTTGGTTAAGCTGACCTAGATGCGTTCCCAGATAGCAGCCTTTGGGAACTGCAACTACCAGTGAGTAATTTGACAGAAAGAGTTGAATAATTTTTTGTTTCAAACACCTAGGGCCTCGTACAACTTGACTGGTTCAATTGTTTTGAGATGTATTCCTATTTCGGTATGGGGATTAGTTTTGAAACTGTGTGCCCTCGGAGTTCAGCACTATGTATACCTCACATTTGTAGCCAACTCTTAACATACAGCAAGATGGTTTATTATTATTATGTTTGAATATGGAAGCAGACCCACTGCTCTTCCTCAGCCTCCAGAAGCTGACCAGCCTAACTGCTATCACCTGAGACATTGGTTAGAAATTTTTCTATTCATAGAGGGAAAATCCTGAAGATTAAGAGGGGACACCCAAGAAATCTGGGTTCATTATTGACTGTTGCTAATTAGTAGTATGACTTTAAACAGGTCTCTGGATGCCAATTGATTAGCAATAGACTGACCATGAACTTTATTTATTGTCTGTACCAGATGCTATTAGAGTGAGAGGGCAGTACTCACAGTAACGGAAGGACAGTAAACATAAAGCAGAACAGTCCCGGGCAGGACGCAACACATGGTCACCTTTTATGTCAATGGAAGCCACTAGTGTTTCGACCACAGGGAAGCTGTTCAGAGAGACATTTTGCCCTCAGCACTCAGCAGATCAACTACCTGTCTTACCTATTGTGATTCCAAGGAGGACTTCATTTGGAAGAAAAGTTCCCATAGGGGGAAGGGTGTCCTGAGGATCTCAGACCTAGAGAAGAAATGGTAAGAGAGTAGAAGGCAAATTTCAATATGAGAAGGTATATGGCAGCCCTGCAAAGGGAGTGATTCTCTATCCCACTGTGAGGAGGGAAGGCCAGTGTGGACCCATCTATCACTCCCCAGGAGTGGAGGTGGAATTTGGGTGGCAACAAAGTAGAATTTGTCCCTTTCTGTATGTCCACAGAAATAGAGAGAGAGAGAGAGATCACCCACAGACCCACAGATGTGGCACTGAATTCACCCAGACCTATATGTTCCTGATTTGAAGAAGAGAAATATTGCCTCTGCTTATGTCTTCTGTCTCCCACCCCAAGCCCCCACCTCTCTTATTTTTGTGATTTTCCTTTTCTGCCCCCTCACTTTCCCTCTCCCCTGTGGGTACCTGGGGCAGAGAGCTCCCGTAGGCTCCTTGAGGGTGGGAGACTTCTCTGTCTTGTTCAACTAGAACACCCAGGATACCATCTGATACATGGCAGGTCTTCAAAAAGTACTGTGAAGTGACTAAAGAATGAGCTCAACTGAAAAAAAAAAAGAAAAACCAACATGACCAGAAGACTGAGGACTCAGAAAGAGGGAGAGGAAACGTGGGAACCAACCTTAGCATGCATGTGCATCTCACTTTCTCCATCAGGTGTGCACCCTTCCACCTCCTGGAGCTTGCTTCTTCTGCCATCTCCCTTGACCTCTCCCCTTCAGGCCTGACATGCTCCTCATATCTGGGTATCATAGTCTGAGCAGCTTATAAACTACACAAGTTTATTTCTCATGGTTTTGGAGACCGGAAGTCTGGATCAGGATACCAGCATGGTCAGAGGGTGGCAATCTTATTTAGTTTTGCAAATGGCTACCTTCTCACTATGTCCTCTCATGGTGGAGGGAGATTCTCTCTCTGTCTCTCCCTGTCTTTGTTCCTCTCCCTGTCTCTGCCTTTCTGTCTGTCTGCCTCTCTCTCTCTCTCTCTCTCTCTCTCTCTCGTGTCTTCTCACAAGGGCACTAATCCCACCATGATGGCTCTGCTTTCATAAACTGAGGACCTCCCATAGTCCCTGCCTCCTAATACCATTGCCTTGTGGATTAGGGTTTCAGCATATGGATTTGGGGGACACAAACATTGTCTATAGCATCTTCATTTATGTACATACAATGGAAGACTACTCAGCCATAAAAAAGAATGAAATTTTCTGTTTGAGGCAACATGGATGGACTTGGAGGGCATTATGCTAAGTAAAATAAGTCAGACAGAAAAAGACAAATACTGCATGATATCATTTATATGTGGAATCTAAAAAAACACAGCAAACAAGTGAATAGAACAAAAAAGAGACAGACTCACAGATATAGAGAACAAACAAGTGGTGACGAGTGGGGAGAGGGAAGGGGGAGGGGCAATATAGGTGTAGGGACTTAAAAGGTAAAAACTCTTTGGTATAAAATAAGGTACAAGGATATATTGTACAAATAGGGAATATAGCCAATATTTTATAATAACTAGAAATGGAGTATAATCTTTAAAAATTGTGAATCACCATATTGTACACCTGTAATTTACATAATGTTACTGTACACCAGCTATACTTCAAATCAGTCAATCGATCAGTCAATCAATAAACCAGATCCAGGAGTAAGGCAGGAGAATACTGTGTGATATGAATGTTTTCAGGAGGCAGGATTTAATGATCCATATGTCCTCATTTTGGAACTCTGGAAGTTTGAATGCATGGTTTATGCTTGGAATTTTCTATAACTTAATTTTATGTCGATGACAGCCAATGGTGGTGATAATAATAGTGGCAATAATAGTAGTTGGCCCGCACTGAGTTCTCACCCTGTGCTGAGTACCAAACTCAACACTTTACGTGAAGACTTTCACTGCATTTTCAGTCATTCTTTGAGATCACATTATTAACCACACGTTAGGGGTAAGGATGCTGAGACAAGGCTTGCGCTTTCACGGGAAAGATCTGAGTGGAAAGAGATGAAGAGCTGTGTCCCGTGGTGGATCGCCAGGGGACTTTGTAGCATCAGGAGCGGATCGCGGATAGCGCGATAGGAGCGGAAGACGAGTGGCCGCTGCTCCCAGCACCCCCAGTCCCCTCTGTGCCCTCTGTGTCAGGGTAAGTGATGCCTTTCGAAATTAATTATTTGATTGTCTTCCCTTGCATTTACTTGTCTTTCTTAAATAATGGAATCACAGCCTGGAAAAAAGTCCGTGATAGTTATATTTCCCCTATTCCCAGATGAGCAATATTGAACTAAACTTGTATGAGAACGTGTTCTAAATGGCTGTGTGTCCTATACAGATTACTGGACAGAAATTCCAGGATGCTTTAATGCCCCAAACAGTCCCCAAAGTGCTTTGTCTACTTATGTTATGTGATTCATTGATCCACTGTACAACTGAATTAACAAATAAAGAGATAGCCAGAGTGAGATTTCTTCAAAGTAAACCAGAAAATCAGTGGCAGAGAAACAGACCTTCCCAGAGTATATTACTGATCAAATAAAACTCTTTATTTTCTGGTCAACTCTAATGTAAAAGCTTTTAAAGAGTATAATATTAGTTGACAATATTGTAAAATAATAGAGATAATTTTTAATTGTATGTGAATTTGTGGGTCTTTTATATGATTACAATGACTTTTTTTTTCCTTGTTGGCAGGCATTTTATTCATTTGATCTTAAAATCAAGGTTAAACAAACTCTGCATTTCAACCTCTATATTCCCAATGTTAAACGTAACATATGCTTTATTCTTGAGCCCTAATTATGCTCCCAACCATTTGTCTCATGTATTATGACTCCCAAACACACTGTGAGAAGAAGAAATTACAAATTTAACAATTTTTGAAAGAATCCAAATCCAATTAGATAATCATCTGATTTATATGTTATATCTGCAGAGTGAAGCACAATATAAAATAATGAGCTGTAATTATTTTGGGAAATGTTCCAGAGACACCAGAAATACGTCATTTACAGTAAGTTATTACGACTTCCTTTTCCTTGTTGTTTCTTTATATACTGTAATTAGAGTATTGATTATCTGAAGGATTAGTCCATTACTAAGTGAACATAACCTGCTTTGCCTGGTTAAATCAGTAAACACTACATGTCACTGATTCCTAACATTTTGTATCAATTAGTAACCAGAGAGTAACCGCTCATATATCATGAGCTTATCATTAGATATTTTGGATTTGTGAGAATTGCTTCATGCACATGTGGAACTCATCTTTCCCAATGCACGTGAAATGCTTCCTTGGAATAACAGATTGTTGAGATCGACATTTTGGCATTTTTGTCTGCTAAGAAACAAAAGCCAAAGACATATAAATGATCTGGTCTCAGCACTTATACCCCGACTCTCATGAAGTACCTTAGACCTTTAGGGGTAATTCCAATAATTTGCTTAGTATTTCTCCCTAGAATTTTCTTGAGGAAAACCCAAATCATAAGCATTGTTTACACACACCCTCACTGGAAGAAAATGTAGGCTTACATTTCAGATTTTTCTTAGAAAAATAGTGGAGGAACCTCAAGCCTAAGCATTGCCACCCACCTGGGCTTGACATCTTCAGCCAGTGGAGTGCTCATGAACATTCATCCACTGGGGTGGGAGGTTTGTTTAATTTGTGTTACAGTCAGTCCCCTCCATAGGAACCCTCAAGTTGCAAACTTTCAAAGACTTGAATATGTGTTCTGTCAACGTCAGGTGCAAGTGGAATTGCAGCTTGCCCTCCGTCTCCTGTTGTTGAGGATCCTTCAGCTCTACCATCTCCCACCTGCTTTCCCTCCTCTAGTCAGTAACTCTTCCTGCCAGCCCCTGTGTGCCAGCCATTGTACTGTACTGCTGTACTTTTCAAGGTACCATACTGTAAGATTAAAAAGTTTTCTTTATTTTTTGCACTTGCTTTTTTACTGTATTATTTGTGTGAAAAGTATTATAAACCTATTACAGTACAGTACTATAGAGCCGAGAGTGTTAGTTGGATACCTAGACTAACTTACTAACAAATTGGACTCACGAACAAATTAGACTGACAAATGCCCTCTCAGAACAGAAGTCGTTTGTACGTAGGGAATTTATTGTATTGTTCTTAAATAACAAGGATTCTTAATTCTTTAGCTGTCTTTAAATGTCTTTCAGTTTCAAGTGAATGGAATCCTCTTAAATCAAGCAGGTCCATTTGGCATTTAATCCAGTGACAGACTACCTCTCAGGCAGAAAGAACTTTTCATAATTCAGAGTACTTTATGCAGAAATCCAAGAGCCGGCCATATACTTTTCTTCTTCAAATAGTTCTGTCATAGCTTCATTTTCACACTTGATCCATTTCCTAGGAGTTCTAATGTATCTTTTAAGTTCACATATTTTCACTTCATTCTTTTAAAATACCCGTATGATGAACTTAATATGCAACCTATTTAAAAGCATAAATAAATACACCCAAGTGAATTAGAGTCAGAGGTCATGTTTGGTTTTACAGGCAAAGACATCATTTCTTTGAATAAGAACATCATAGAATTGCCCGACCACAAATTGTAGGTTTTATGCCAGATCCTCTCCAACTACAATGAGCTTTTCCATTTAAATTATTTTTTCACTGGT
Organism: Neophocaena asiaeorientalis asiaeorientalis; assembly: GCF_003031525.2. Taxonomy (NCBI): domain Eukaryota; kingdom Metazoa; phylum Chordata; class Mammalia; order Artiodactyla; family Phocoenidae; genus Neophocaena; species Neophocaena asiaeorientalis. The sequence goes on along the minus strand of NW_020174434.1, from coordinate 1,380,289 downwards.
GGAAGATTGAATAGAGCAATAATCCTCTGAAATACTCTGTGGAGCCTTTATGTGTAAGACGTCTGGAAGGTACTGCAAATCCTTATTTTTTTTGAGCAATTTTT